>NC_048278.1:37935500-38070500 GCF_009762535.1 Notolabrus celidotus
AGATTCAGCCCTGACTAATCAAATCAAACTTGGTGTTTGGGACGAGCTGCTGCTCTGCGACAGGGTTTGGAAACATTATTTAGAAGAAGCATGTCTTCAAACAGAAGTACAAAGACACGTTTTAGACTGAACCTGACCTCTGACCTCTGTGTGATCCCTCAGGAAGCTGCAGAGCCAATCAGCTGCTGTGACGGAGGAGCTCGTCAAAGTGTATGGGGAGGGGCTTAAGTTTGCCGTAGAGAGCGAGCCTCCAAGCCCCGCCTCCTACCTGGACGCTTTCATCTCTGTGATGGTCCTGTTGGTCCTGAGCTTGCTGGTTATAATTGCTGTATTAGTCAGGTGAGATCAGAGGTGGATTCTGTTCATTGTCATATGATGGGATTTATTATTAATATATCACTTTTATGTAAGCTGTGCATAAACATCAGTACTGTCTGACAGTCTGGTGGTTACTAGCTTTGTTAACTTTAGGAAGTGGTTGATTTTTCTAGATTTTGTTTTTAGGTTTTGTTAGTTGTAAGTGGATTAACATTCATGATAATGCAATAATGCATAAGTGGAATAAACACCAAACACATGAATTCTGCAAAGATTTCTGCCAGAGTTCTAAACCTCTCTCTCTCTCTCTCCCAGGTCGGACTGGAGAAATAGATCCATCCGTTTCCCCCCAACTTTCAGTCGCCTTTAGAGAGACAGCACAGTGCCACTTGTTAACCATTCACTGCTTCAGCTTCAACAGGAACTTTTGTTTTATCATATTCAGACTGTATCAAAAGGTTATTCTGAATCTTTCATGCTCATGTTCAACAAATCTTCACTTTTTTTCTGTGACATTTCAGAAACGAGTTGATCCGTCATGGAACTGACGAATGGAGCTAAGTTAAGAAAAAAAACTTTCATATTCACAGAAAGTTTTGTGTTATTTTTACAGTCTGCAGTGAAACTGTTTACTGTTTCTTATTCAACAAACCAAATGTTTTAATTTGGATTATATTACTTTTGTTTTCCATCCATTATCTTGACCGCTTATCCCGTTAGGGGTCACGGGGGGCTGAAGCCTATCCCAGCTGGCTTCTGGTGGAAGGCAGGGTACACCCTGGACAGGTCGCCAACCTATCACAGGGCTAACACACAGAGAGACAGACAACCATTCACACACACACTCACACCTACGGGCAATTTAGAGTGATCAAGGTGATCAAGGCTCCAGGTGAGCATGTTTTTGGACTGTGGGAGGAAGCCGGAGTACCCAGAGAGAACCCACGCATGCACGGGGAGAACATGCAAACTCCACACAGAAAGGCACCTGCCCTGCTGTGGATTCAAACCAGGAGCCTTCTAGCTGTGAGGCAACAGTGCTACCCACTGCACCACGGTGCAGCCCACTTTTGTTTTCATACACTGTAATGTTTTGTCCAGAGAAGAATGTGTTTTATTTTATTTTGAAAACCCACAGCTAAAGCCTGTGGTGCATTGTACCTACGTCACAGCTGTAAACCATCTTCATGGGTTTGTTGGTGCTCTCTTCCTGTGAACATGATGTAGTAAATGTACTTTTTGTTGTATAAAATTTGTGGTTGTATTGCTCTGCAGATAATTTGATCGGTAAAGCTAGCTGCTAACGGTTAGCGGTGTATGTGACAGATATGTTAATCCTTTTCTCTAGTTTGAGCGGGAACAGAAACATGACTGGTCTCTCTTCAGGTCTTAATAACTGTGGTTTTCTGTTTTGGTCCCATGTTGCAGAAATGTTTAAAATAAATGTCTGAAAACTTCATTGAGATGTAATTTGGTAGCTGCTAGCTGTTAGAAGCTGTTCTGTGTACTTGAGAGGTTTGTTCTCTCTCTACCACCAGATGGCAGCAGAGCCTTAATTATTATTATTATTTAGTTGAATATAAGGTGAAAGGGAGCTTTAGACTGCAGCTATATTGATTTGAAGTTAGGAACTCATGTTGTCAAATTGATCTGTAAACAGTCATTGTAAATAAGTGCATGTGTTGTTGATAGTAATTCAGTATGACAAAGTCTAAAATGTGTTTTTTAACTTTTATATTATCTTTTTTTTCTGAATTGAATGAACTTGTATTTTTCTGTACTCATTGTTCCACTACACAGTCACCATACGACAATAATAAACGATCTTATGATGTGGTTCAAACAGGAACAGATACACGGCTGGTGTCTCTTCCATTCTAAAGAACTGTGGTCGTCTGTTTCTGTCTCATGCTGCAGAATTAAACTGAGCGCTCTTTCCATATCGTCTTGTGAACTGCGTGGATCTGCTCCAGTTACTGACAAAGGTTTTCACAACTTACAGGATAACCCGGCCTCCTCACTCCTGTTTGTTCCTGTTCACATAAAACACAGGTAGCGTCCAAGCAGCAACCTCCAGTCTCAAATTGTACCGCCCCCTAAACATGCCTGCAGCTGGAGCTCAGCAGGCATGTTTAGGGGCCGAACATGCCTGCTGAGAGACCCCGTACAGCTCAGCAGAGGAGGAGGAGGAATATATATCTCAATCAAGCAGCAGCCTCCAGTCTCAAAATAAGAAGCCCAATTGGAAGTGTTATAAACTGCAGTTCCTCGAGCATCCACTTGAGGCTACACATTGTACGGGCGTTGAATTTTTTCCTAACGGGATAGTTCAGAAGATATTAAGATTACGAGTTTTGTCCAAATAAGGACATGACTGACTTGATTGACAGACGGGAACACATAGCTGTTGGCTAGGAGGCTGAGTCTGTGAGCTCCCTTGTCTCGTAGGTTCCTCTGGATCTCTGCTGCTGTGGACGTGGTCCAGACTCCAGCTGCTACAACTACTACTATCCGTCTCCCCACTATCATCTCTCTCTCTCTCTTCATCTCCCTCTATCCCTCTCTCCAACACGGTCTCAGCAGATGTGTGTCTAACATGAGTCTGGTCCTGCTGGAGGTTTCTGCCTGTTAAAGGAAGTTTGCCCTTGCCACTGTAACTTGCTAAATGCAGCAAAGTGCTCTGCTCATGGTGGATTAAGATGAGATCAGACTGAGTCCTGTCTGGAAGATGGGACTGGATCTGATCCGGTCTTGATGTTGGGTCTTTGTTAATAATAGAACATAGAGTCCGGTCTAGACCTGCCCTGTTTGGAAAGATTCTTCAGATAATGGTTGTTGGGATTCGGTGCTATATAAATAAAGATTGATGATTGATTGATCTCTGACGTGATGTTGGTGTATAACTTTATAACCCCTCATTAATCTAAAGTACAAAGGGCGAGGTGAAGCGTCTTAATACCTGTGATCCAGGTGATCGCTTCAGATTCGATTTACAGGTTTAGAGAAAACAGAGTGGATATGGAGACCGGTGGTTCGACTCGATATGGTCTCCTCGTTGTTTTCTTCATTTGTCTGGGAGTGATTTCTGGAAATCCTATCGGTGAGTGGAGTGACTGTATTATTGACGGGCCAAAGAGGGTTTTGGACTATAATGGTCTCGGACTGCTCTGAATAAAAGGTTTTCAGTACTTTTATATGATGGCTTCAGTATTTAACGTGTAAAGTCAGTTAGTCATGGATTTCTTTGTACAGCCATGATTCCTGAAATGTTGAGACACTGTAAGATGTTGATGAAAACAGATTTTGATGGTTAACAAATTATTTAAAGAGTGCAGAGAAAACATATCAAACGATGAAACTGAAAAATGTGATTGTTCCATGAAAAATATATTCTCACTTTAAATTTGAAGCAGGCGACATGTTTCAAAGAGTTAGTACAGGGACAATAAAACAGGTTAAAAGTTGTGTTTAAAAACGCCTGGAGGAACATCTCTGAACTACTGAGGTTAATGATCAACAGATTAACTGTTGATCTGAACTCCAGAGGGGCAGAGTCCATCAGAATCACAGTTAATTACTATTATTAAACTGGCCTGCTGTAGTCCTGACTTATCACCCATTGAAAACCTTTAGCTCATAATGAAACTGAAAATACGACAAAAGTCAATAAAATCAAGTGGAAAAGTTCCATCTGTAAGAAACAAGATCAAAAAACATGACTAGTGAAGACCCTGTGATTACTGTGACGTGTAAAAGAAGAGCTGATGAACAGAACCTGTACCAACTTTTTAGAACGTTGCTGAAATCTAATTTAAAATTAACAAATCTAAACTAAATTTTTCAGTTTCAACATTTAATATGTCGTCTTTGAAGCATTTGGAATTAAACGTTTTTCTCAACATTTTAAACAGAGTCCCAACTCTTATGGAAATAAATAAAAAGTTGAATTGTGTGTCATGGAAGTTTAAATGTACGTTCTGGATCACTTTTAAATGTTTAAAAATTGCTTTTGCTTCGTGGTCCTCTTATCATCATCTCATCTCTGCTTGTGTTTTATTCCTTTATTAGTTTTCACACATTGTTAATAAATGATAGACTCTTACTGACTGTGCGGCCTCTTCATCAAAACCCCCTGTGGTATTTTATTGTTTATTGTTGACATGTTTCTCTGTTTGAGGTTCTTTGTCGAACAGATCATCATCATCCTGACAGAAACTGAGGGCAAGGGCAGATCTTTAAGAAGAGTTGAGGAGGCTGACTTAGATTATAAAAAAGTCTCTAAAAGTAGTATGGGAGGTCGAGCTTTCAGTTATCAGGCCCCTCTCCTTTGGAATCATCTACCAGTCAGGGTCCGGGAGGCAGACACGCTCTCTACTTTTAAGAGTAGGCTTCAAACTTTCCTTTTTGATAAAGCTTATAGTTAGAGCTGGATCAGGCTTGGACCAGGTCTTAGTTATGCTGCTATAGGCTTAGACTGACACACTGGGATCCTGTCTTTCCCTCTCTCTCCTCTCTCTGCCTGTCTCTCACTTTAACTCTTCCTGTCCCATTAAAGTTACTAACCATAGACCTTTTTTTTATTATTGACGGGAACAAAGAGGGTTTTGGAACGTCTCTGAACTACTGAGGTTAATGATCAACAGATTAACTGTTTATCTGAACTCCAGAGGGGCAGAGTCCATCAGAATCACAGTTAATTACTATTATTAAACTGGCCTGCTGTAGTCCTGACTTATCACCCATTGAAAACATTTAGCTCATAATGAAACTGAAAATACGACAAAAGTCAATAAAATCAAGTGGAAAAGTTCCATCTGTAAGAAACAAGATCAAAAAACATAACTAGTGAAGACCCTGTGATTACTGTGACGTGTAAAAGAAGAGCTGATGAACAGAACCTGTACCAACTTTTTAGAAGCGTTGCTGAAATCTAATTTAAAATTAACAACTCTAAACTAAATTTTTCAGTTTCAACATTTAATATGTCGTCTTTGAAGCATTTGGAATTAAACGTTTTTCTCTCAACAGAGTCCCAACTCTTATGGAAATAAAAAGTTGAATTGTGTGTCATGGAAGTTTAAATGTACGTTCTGGATCACTTTTAAATGTTTAATGTCCGTGTATTATCTCAAAAAGCTAAGAACACTTAAAAAGTTAATTAATGTCAGTAGTTCAATTCAAAAAGAGAAACTCATACATATAAATCGACTCTGAAGCGATCACCTGGATCACAGGTATTAAGAAGCTTCACCTCGTCCTTTGTGCTTTAGATTAATGAGGGGTTATAAAGTTATACACCAACAGATCACGTAAGAGATCAATCAATCATCAATCTTTATTGATATAGCACCGAATCCCAACAACCATTATCTGAAGACTTTCACCAAACAGGGCAGGTCTAGACCGTACTCTATGTTCTATTATTAACAAAGACCCAACATCAAGACCGGATCAGATCCAGTCCCCTCTTCCAGACAGGACTCAGTCTGATCTCATCTTAATCCACCATGAGCAGAGCACTTTGCAGCATTTAGCAAGTTACAGTGGCAAGGACAAACTTCCTTTAACAGGCAGAAACCTCCAGCAGGACCAGACTCATGTTAGACACACATCTGAATCTGAGACCGTGTTGGAGAGAGGGATAGAGGGAGATGAAGAGAGAGAGAGATGATAGTGGGGAGACGGATAGTAGTAGTTGTAGCAGCTGGAGTCTGGACCACGTCCACAGCAGCAGAGATCCAGAGGAACCTACGGGACAAGGGAGCTCAGGGACTCCAGAAAGGTCTAAGAAAAGAGAGAAGAGAGGGAGACCAGAAGAAAGAAAAAGAGGAGAAGAAATGGTGAAGGAAAGGATAGAAGGAAAGGATAGAAGGAAAGGATGGGATAAGAAAAGGAGACATAAAGGATGAAGAAACATGGAAGAACAAACAGAGAAAGAAAGGAAAAAGAGAGAAGGGGAGAAGTAATGATTGAGAGGAAAAAGGAATGAAAGAAAGAAGCAAGGAATAAAAATGAAAAAAGAGAAAGAAGTGAAGAAAGCAAGAAAGAAAAGAAAGGACGGAATGAAAGGAAAGAATGAAGGAAAGAAACAAACATGGGAATAAATGAGAGAAAGAAAGAAAGAAAGAAAGAAAGAAAGAAAGAAAGAAAGAAAGAAAGAAAGAAAGAAAGAAAGAAAGAAAGAAAGGATGAATAACAGACCCAAAAAAGGAATCTACAGCAGAGATCCAGAGGAACCTACGAGACAAGGGAGCTCAGGGACTCCAGAAAGGTCTATGGTTAGTAACTTTGGTGCACCAGCATGTTAGCAACAACTGTGCACATAGAGTGAGGCAGCTGGTACACTAGTTGGCTTGATTATTTTTGAATCACTTCACTCCTTGATGGAACCTTTTTTAAATTAACTTCAACATTTAAAACATAAATAGTCATGATTGACCTTTCTGCTGTGGTTGTTTGTCCACAGGTTAATAGATGTTTCTTTTTGTAGTGGTGCTCTGGGGAACAGCTTTTGAGCTTCACAGGATAATAACACTGCAATACCTTAAGTGGCCACTGGGACTTCATGGAAGCAATGTTGAGTGGCGTAACTGTATCAGGGTCTTAATTATATATCAGTGGTGCTGTTGTGCCTTGGTAGTCTTGGACTTTAGACAGTGTTCTTTTAAATAAATGGACTAAAAGATAGAGGAGTCAAACTGCTTGTTCTCAACAGACGCTGGTTTGAGGGTTCACATAGAGAGCCAGTACAAGATACTGTAAATAAAGACATTTTTGAACTATTGATCAGGCAGAGCTTCACTGGTTGTAACCTATAATGAAAATGTAGAGCTGTACATTTGCACCCTCAACTCCCCAGATAGTACACTCTGAGCAGATTTCACCATTCTGTAGTGCTGTCGGAACTGGGAGGGAAGATAGCGATACACATGAGTCTGCATGGTTGGACTGGACCCCATATACGAATGAATCAGTCAAACTGATTCCTTGCTCAGCCCTAATATGTATCCCACAACGCATTGTAAAAAGTAGTAATGGTGCAACAGCAATGACATCATTGGCTGGTGTTCAGTGAGATGTTGAGTAGTGGTGGCAGTGGTGTTTGTGCCTAAGAGCTCATGATGCAGTCCTCTTTTAAGTAGGGAGGAGGGTTAGTGAAGGAGTCTGTGATTCAGACACCCTGTGTGTTATTTATTTACTGTAGTTTGGGTAAACCTACATTATTATCTGCTGACTTGTGTTTCTCTGCTTCTCAAGGTACTTCAGTCATAAACTGTGATCGTGGTAGCGATGGGGATGTGGGTGTAGTGGGTGAAGGATATGTAGGTGAGTGTGATACAACATTCATTTTAAATTTCAGATGCAGTGTGTTTTATATTCATTTAAATCAAGTCAACCTCACAATGCTCCTATGATGCTTCAGGGGATGTGGAGTTGTTTACTGGGATCACTGCAGGAAGTGGTGTGAAGCTGGTCCCCTTTCTCTTCCCTGAACACCTGGAGTATCTGGAGCTGAGCTTCACACTCGGGGACACCAGCGCGACTGTTCGCACCAAGAAGCCGCTGGACGCCGACACACTGACAGGCGTGAGTCAGGACAGATCTGACCGATCATCTTTATCCAAATACATGTTCTACCTGGTTAATGTTTTAATGACAGCAACAGCACATTTTAACACATCCTCTGTGTACGTCCTGCACTGTCTCCAGTAAACTCCTGAAATCTCCTGTGTTCATTCCTTACAGACTGACAGAACCTTGTATTACTCTGTCATGTGTGATGGTGTCATTAAGGTGGGTAAAATGTGACATTTTCAGTCTTCACAAACAAAACAAAACAAAGCATTTCAAGTCTCATTTGTGCTCTTTCAGTTTAACAACACCAGGGCACTACAGGTCAACGACCTGAATGACAATGGTCCTGTATTCACAGAGAACCACTACAGCATCGACGTCTCTGAGGTAAGTCAGAGTGAAACAAACATGAATTATTTAACTGACTAAATTACACCCTGACAGGGAGTTCAACACTTTGAGGGGTAACTGAAAAACAGGGTTTTCCACCTCTGCATTGCACCCTCCCTTCTCAAATAGCATCCCCGCCCACTCAGATCAGTTCATGGATGATGAGGTTAGAAACTGAGAGGCTGCAGATCTTCCTCAGAGGCGAAGTTTCTGATTTCAAAACTGCTTAAAAGGCGACTAGGACATGTAAGCAGATAAAAAATACCACCATGGAACCTTTAAATCAATTGATTGGTTTTTTGAATTTCATTAAGGTTGAATTATAAACATTTTAGTTACTATTCAACACTGATACCCAAAGGACTCTCTTGGTGTAAACCGACCAAGTATGAAGCATACTCTCTGTTATGAAGGTATGATGATTTAGGACTGTAAATTATGCTGGTAGGGATAGTGTGGCCACCATGGTGCATCGGTAAGAATGCAGGAAACTGGAAGTTATCTTCAATGTTCTTTATTGCTAATTCTTGGGGTTTGTTATCTGAGAGTGTGTGGTGGGGGTGTGTGTGTGTGTGTGTATGTGTGTGGTTCTGTAACACAAAAGAAGTAAATAGTTTCAGTGTAAAAGTATAACAGAAGTGTTGATAGGCTACATTATGCATCATCAATGCTAACAATACAAACAGCATCCTTATGATAAAGGCTAATTAGCAGATCGTTTAGCTCACAATAAACTGGTACAACGAAGCCATAAACACTGGCAAACGTGCTGTCCTAGTAGGCTCTTCATAACAACATACAATAACACCAGTCTAAACCCTCCATACACTTACACACGCTTAAAACAGTACTGTTAGCTCCGCATTAGCGTTAGCTCGCGGCTAGCGGACTTTATGCTAGGCGGACTTTATGCTAACTTCATTCCTATAAGTAGAACTGAACACATTACTATAACATATATAAGGCACAATAACTCTTATCTTTCATTTACTCACTTGTTTCTGAACGCACACACGATAACATAAACTCCCTCACTCTCAGTCAACCAATCTCTTCTCCCAACTGCCTCCACCACATCTGCCCATCAAAGCAACCACGATCCCTTGGGGCAGGGCAACAACAAGGGCTCTGATGGGTCGGTTGCAGCTACCTAAAGGCTGATTTATACTTCTGCGTCGAATCGACGGCGTAACCTACGCCGTAGGTCCGCGTAGCTCCCGTACCTACGCAGAGGCCTACGCACGTAGCTGACGTGCACCTCCTCCAAAATGTAACTACGCGTAGAGCCGACGCGGACCGCAAGCTCTGTGATTGGTCCGCTCGACGGCTCTGTCTTTCCCGCATTTACAACACTTCCGGGGTCCCGGACATCGGCCACACATCGGCCGTGTATTTCATCTCCTCCTCTCTATTCTTCATGTAATCATGTCTGTATGATAAACAGCAACATGTATCAGCTGTAGATTAACATAACACGCTCTGAATCTCTGTGGAAAAGTAAACAGAGATCGTAGCGGGACCGGAAGCAGGCGACCGGCTATCAGAGAGACCGCACTGCCCTCAGGCGTTTCGGCGGAGAATTGCTGCGCGACACAGACACACCGACGCACAAGTATGTGGGGCTCATGTCCGCGTCAGCCCCTGCTGCGTAGGGCGACGCAGAAGTATAAATCAGCCTTAAGGAGCGTGACACACACAACAACACTCAAGTACTCAAGTCCTTCATGACACTCTCTTTTCTGCATCAATGGACTGCTAATCAGATTTTATGACCTCATCGATGGTTTTAACCTCACAGACAGCGCTACACTGATCCAAACTATTATTTTAGCAATAGGCCCTTGGCTTTAGTCTGTCAAAAGCAGCTTTTCATTCAAAGCCCTCTTTTATATCTGCTGCAGCTAGCCAGCTATTTAAGTTTAGACTTGCTCCATTTTTTAAGTTGAACAAAACTCCTGAAAATATACCAAAATGTTCAAAGTGATCTGCATGTGTGAACTCAAACAGCAAAGTCTTGATGTTTTTATAATGCATCAAGTATAAACCTGAAAGAGCGACACATAACAAGATGAATAAAATCTAAGGTTGAAGAAGGAGAATCATTTTCACAACCACGACAGTGAAGCTGTCTGCACATCCGTCTGTTTACACGTAGCATTGATGTAAATGTAACACTGTCGTCGTAGCGCCGTCCATCATGATGTAAACGTTACACTGAGACTCCAGCAGCATGACTTTGATGTCATGTCCTCCCGAGAATCATTCAGCATCTTCGTCTTCTTTCAGACGAAACAAATGGGCACTGAAGTTCTTCGTGTGACCGCTGTGGACGCCGACAGCACCTCGACAAACAACAGACTCACATATTCCTTTGTAAGTGGATGTACCCGTGTCTTAAATGTTCTCTGTGCATCATGATGAGAAAGGACGTTTCTCTATGTATAAAACTTACAGCATCTCTCTTCCCCAAGACACCAGCTTCAGAGGACTTTACGTTGACTGACTCCGGGGCTTTTATTTTGAAGAGACGGCTGAACTACAATTTAGTCCAACAGTATAACTTCGTTGTGACGGCTCAGGTAGGAACCAGCACTGACGCCAAATATCTGGAGTTTGTTTACCTGTGTGTTTGTTTGTTTATTTGTTTGTTTGTTATCCCTTCAGGATGTCGGGGGCTTGAATGACTCTGCCACCGTGGTGATAGACGTGGTGGACTTTGATAACTTGAACCCTTATTTCAGTCACAGCATTTACCAAGCTGTGATCCCAGAGAACCAGGTGAGTCCCTGAACCGTATCCTTCAGTCTCTCAGAGGTTTGAACATTTTGTCTTCAGACTTCTCATCAAATAGAGATGTACTGTTTGGTTGGCTGTGCTTTAAAATAAATGTGACCTTCAGAATCTTTCGTTCACCTCTCTGTGGATGTGTTTGTTTCAGGTCGGGCCTTTTGGCAGCATCGAGCCGGAGCCGATAAAGGCTCAGGACGGAGACACTGGGATCAACGTGACGGTATCCTACAGAATCAGTTCAGGTAAACACCAAGAAACCTCAGCTTTAGACTCAGCTCAGAGCTTTACTGGAACAAGAAATATGTAGTTAAGATTATTTGATCTTTTTAGTCTCTCCTGGCGAGTACGAGGGAAACTTTGAGATCGACTCCAGCAGTGGAGTTGTGTCTGTGCTGACTGCGTTAGACAGAGAGGAGATAAACACCAGAGTGATCTCTGTCAGCATCAAGGTGAGCTTTCTTTAATATTTGATCAGAAGACAGCAGTCATCTCACGTGGTTAAAGTAATGTTGATTAAAAAGCTGATGTGAGTTTCTACCGTTCAAACTGAATCTCTTTTTATTGATCATCACTAAATCCAGGCGGCTCAGACAGACGACAGCTTGAAGACGGCAGATGCTGTGGTGTCTGTGACTGTTGAGGATGTGAACGATAATCCTCCAGAGTTCAGCCAGCCGGACTACTCCATAACACTTCAGGAGAACTCTCCTGCCGGTGCCGTCGTCCTTAAAGCCACCGTCAGCGACCCGGACGAGGTAGATATCACCTGAGACCAAACACACTGAGAGAAGGTTACAGTCTCTAAAGGGATCTGTGCTCCTCTTCCTCAGGGAGGATTTGTAGGAACTTTACGTGTCCTTCCAGAGTCCGCTCCTTTCTCTGTGGATGCTGATGGGACAGTTCGAGTGAAGAACTCCTCAGCTCTGGACCGAGAGACCGCTGAACACATCACATTTCAGGTTAACAGGATCAAAGACAGGACACGAATATGTGCCGTCTTTTTGACCTCTGGACAAATTTAACCAACAAGCTCTGAAAAGAACGTGTTCAGGTGTCTGAATCTGTTCCTGTTGACATCGTAAGCTCTGTTATTTATCCACAGATTGAAGCCAGGGAGTCAGAAACACCAAACAATGTTGTACTGGCAGATATCAACGTCACTCTCTTGGATGAGAACGACAACAGTCCAGTGTTCACCAGCGACACGTACGAAGGAAAGGTGTTCGCTAATCAGACAGTGGGTTTGCTGCTGGTCCAGGTAAGTCCTAAAAACTGTTCAGTGGTAGAAGTAGGTGTATTCGTTTTAGGGGGAGGGGCTAAGGCAGGACTAGATTAAAGAAAAGCACTGATAGCTAATCATGGCCACCTTTATGGGAGGACTCAGTTTAATGTAAGGATGCCTATCACAGCTGTCATTGGAAAAGAGCCAGGCTCCATCCTGAACAGGTCGCCAGCCAATCACATGTAGAGACAAACAACCATTCATCCACGCATTCACCTACGGGTGATTCAGAGTCACCAACCAACCTGACGAGCATGTTTCAGTCAGGACCCCTCTCCTCAGAGGAATTCATTATGTTCATGCAGTAAGTTATATGGTGGTATGGCTCTGTTCTGGGAGCTCCCTGCCCTTCCATGTGCTCCCTGCCCTTCCATGTGCCTACGCGCCTGAGGCGGGGAGAGCACATCTCCTCTCTTTCATGTGCATACATACAAAGCCAAGGCAGGGAGAGCATCAGCAATGACCCCCAGGGTACAGAACAGAGCGAGCATCAGCGAGCAGAAGGGAGGAGCTGGGGTGGAGGAGGGGTGTAGAGAGGAAGCAGGAAGAGAAGGCAGGACGAAGAAGCTTAAATAGAACATGTTACTGTTTGCTGATTGGATGTGTAGATGGAATCAGCTGATCGGTCAGTTGATGGGGCTGGTGTTAAGATCAGCTGATGCTCTGTAAGCCGAGCTTGACTTCATGGCCTACTTGAAGTAACACTATGCTCAATTTTTGGACCGTGGGAGGAAGCCAGAGTACTCTGAGAAAACCCACACATGCACAGGGAGAACATGCAGCTCCATCCAGAAAGGCTGCCTGGCCAGGGATTCGAACCAGGAACCTTCTTGCTGTTAGGAAACAGTGCTGAGCACTGAACCACCGTGCAGCCAAATATGGGAAATATGATCTGTGTTAACGTTTGTTCTGCTGAGCAGAAATGGTCCTACAGAGGTCTTTAAAGTCTTGATTTGAGTTTACAAAGTGTGCAACAACCCTGTGAAATTGTAACAGTCGTTATCATTTCTATGCTGATGATAAATGATTGCTGTTTCACTTTAATTTATAATGTTAGAAGAGCTCTTAGATGCTGTTTTTATTTGTTCACTCAAAGGTTAATGCAGAAGATGCGGATGCTGGCCCAAACGGTCGAGTCAAATACTCCATTGTGTTTGGAAACAACGACGGTTACTTCTCTATCGGAGAGGACAGCGGAGAGATCACGCTGGCTAAAACCATTCCTCTGGTGGAAAACCAGATTCTGGAGTTTCCTCTTTACATAACGGCCAGAGACGGTAAATCTGAACACCTTTCCTTCGATATGCAGCATGCCAGAGATCAAACATTCACTGATAATATCTCTAAAATTAGATTGTGTACATTCATCCTTTTTTGTTGTTCGTACAGAAACTTTTAACAACAGCACTTCTGTCACGTCAGGCGCCTCGCCTCTGGCAGTCTCATAATCTTCTAACACACACAGCTTTAATCGCTTCCCCCCTTCGACTTTTAATCCAAGAAGTCTTTTTACTTTTTCTACGTCTTAGTCCTGAGGATCCTCAACACTGGACCATGCATCCTGTTAACTCAGGGGTCCTATTGAACTTCCAGTTGGGCATGCTGATCCCTGGCAGCATAGACTGGTTGTTGCAATGTGGAACATCATCTCGCTGGTAGGGAAGGAGCCGGAGTTAAGGCTGATTTATACTTCTGCGTCGAATCGACGGCGTAGCCTACGCCGTAGGTCCGCGTAGCTCCCGTACCTACGCAGAGGCCTACGCACGTAGCTGACGTGCACCTCCTCCAAAATGTAACTACGCGTAGAGCCGACGCGGACCGCAAGCTCTGTGATTGGTCCGCTCGACGGCTTTGTCTTTCCTGCATTCACAGCACTTCCCGGACATCGGCCACACATCGGCCGTGTATTTCATCTCCTCCTCTCTATTCTTCATATAATCATGTCTGTATGATAAACAGCAACATGTATCAGCTGTAGATTAACATAACACGCTCTGAATCTCTGTGGAAAAGTAAACAGAGATCGTAGCGGGACCGGAAGCAGGCGACCGGCTATCAGAGAGACCGCACTGCCCTCAGGCGTTTCAGTGGAGTATTGCTGCGCGACACGGACACACCGACGCACAAGTATGTGGTGCTCATGTCCGCGTCAGCCCCTGCTGCTTAGGGGAGACGCAGAAGTATAAATCAGCCTTTAGTGCAGGAGGTGAAGAGGTACTACCTAGATATAGTTGGGCTTGTCTCCACGCATTGCTTGGGCTCTAGAACCGAACTCGTGGAGAGGGGCTGGACTCTCTCCTATTCCAGAGTCTCTCAGGGTGAGAGGCGCCAGATAGTTGTTGGGATACTCAAAAGACCTGCGCGCCTCAGTGTTGGAGTTTTCCTGGGAGAACGAGAGGGTTCGCCTCCTTGCGACTTGAGTTAGGGGGGGGGGGGGCGCTCTGACTGTTATTTGTGCATATGCACCAAATGGCATTTCGGAGTACACAGCCTTCTTGGAGTCTCTGGGTGGGGTTCTGGAAGGGATCCCAGCTGGGGTCTCCATTGTTGTTCTGGGGAACTTCCACGCCAACGTTGGCATTGCCAGAAACACCTGGAGAGGGGTGATTGGGAGGAACGGCCTGCCCGATCTGAACCCGAGTGGTGCTCTGTTACTGGACTTCTGTGCTAGCCATGGACTGACAATAACGAACAACATGTTTGAGCAAAGGGTGGTTCATAAGTGTACCTGGTACCAAAACCACCCAAGGCTAAAGATCGATGATCAACTTATAGTTGTATCATCTGATCTGCAGCTGTATGTCTTGAACACTCAGGTTAAGAGAGGAACAGAGCTGTCAACTGATCACCACATGTTGAGTACTGGGCATGTCTGGTGGAGGCCCCGTCAGGCAGCTCAGAGAGGGAAAGTAGAGCCAGACCCAGGATGTCTTCAGCAGGGATGGAGAACTGCTGACCCAGACTGAGGATATTGCCAAGCAGTGGAAGGAACACTTTTAGGAATTCCTTAGTCCAACTGACATGTCCTCTGAGGAGAAGGCCGAGTCTGAAGACTAAGGGGAAGCCTTGTCCATATCCTTGGCTGAGGTCACCAAGGAAGTTCATCAGTGGCAAGGCGCTGGAGTGGATGAGATTCACCCTGAGATGCTGAAGGCTCTGGGCTTTTTTGGGTGTCTTGGCTGACATGCATCTTCAATCTCATATGGGGGTCTGGGACAATGCCTGTGGAGTGGCAGACTGCATGTTGGTTCCCATTTTTAAAAAGGGCCTACGATCATGCCCCTCGGTGGGTCTTGTGGGAGGACTCTGCAAGAGTATGGAGTTCGGTGACTGCTTCTACAAGCTCTCTGATCCCTGTATGACCAAAGTGAGAGTTGCGTCTGCATACTTGGCACAAAGTCAGACAAGTTCAAACTGCGTGTTGACCTCTGCCAAGGTTGCGTCTTGTCACTGATCCTGTTTGTTATTTTCATGGACAGGATCTCAAAGTGCAGTCAGTCATGCCATGTCCCCAACCTTCCCCGGGGAGGGTCTCCAGTTTGGGTGCCTCAGAATTTCATCTCAGCTTTTTGCAGTTGATGTGGTTCTCTTGGCTTCTTCAGGCTGAGACCTCAAACAGGCATTGGGGCACTTTTCAGCTGAGTGTGAAGCAGCTGAGATGAGAATCAGCACCTCCAAGTCTGAGGGCATGATTCTCGGATGGAAAACGCTGCATTGCTCTCTCTCTGTGGGTGTGGAGCAAGTCTTTGCCCCACGTGAGGGAGTTTATGCATCCCAGGATCGTGTTTACGAGTGAGGGTAAAGTAGAGTGGGAGATTGACAGGTGGACATGGGGGAGTTGTACTGGGCAGTTGTGGTGAAGAGAGCTGAGCCGGAAGGTAAAGCTTTCAATTGACTAGTCATCTACGTTCCAACCCTGACCTATGGTCATGAGCTATGGGTCCTGACTAAAAGAATGAGGTCATGGAGCTTTGAGTAGAACCGTTGCTCCTTTGCATTGAGAGGAGTTAGTTGAGGTGGCTCTGGCATTTGATAAGAATGCCTCCCGGACCCCTCCTTTTAGAGGTGTTTCGGGCACGTCCAACTGGGATAAGGCCCCGGGATAGACCCAGAACTTGTTGGGGGGATTATATATCCCACCTGGTCTTGGAACGCCCCAGGATCCCCCAGAAGGAGCTGGAAAGTGTTGCTGGAGGGAGGGATGTCTGGGTTGATCTGCTTGGCCTGCTGCCTACCCCGACCCCGGAAAAGCGGAAGAAAATGGATGGATGGTCGTGGAAGAGTCGACCCCGTCTGCAGCAGCTGAAAGCCGAGTGTATGTTCTGGTTCTGCGGTTAGTTTCAATCAAAGGGGCTGAGCTGACTGAGATCATATGTGGATAATACACTGACAAGTAACTCATACAACCATTTTATAAACAAACAAACAAACAAACAAACAAACAAACAAACAATCCCTTCAACATCGTTCATGTGAGATGTCCAACATTAAGGGTCGTTCAGAGCATGCTGAAGTCTGCCTCACACAAATGCAAGACCTAAACTGTAATGAGGGTAAATTGCGGCTACACTATCCAGGTGAATCAGGATAGTGTGGAGGCAAACACTTTACAGTATGTGTAACTCCAGAGAGACTTAAGTCAGGAGAAGAGTTACAGCTGTTTCTGTTTTTTTCTCCACCTCTCCTCTAGAGGGCGTCAAACCTCGCTCCACCACAGCACAGGTGAACATTCAAGCTCATGGTGACACCATACCTCAGTTTTTACAAAAAGTCTACCACGGAACCATAGAAGAAGAGCAGGTCCCAGGAGTTTTGATTGTCAGGGTGAGTCTGTAAGTTTGTAAGAATCGTCACGTCTCTGAGAAGATGCTGATGTTTTCAGGTTCTCCAAATCTTCTTCACGTGTTCAGGTGAACTTCTTCGCAGCAGGAGAGATCCCCGTGACTCTCACAGTCGATACAGACGCCGACAAGTTCGCCATCTCCCCTGAAGGAGAATTGACCACCAAGGTGAAGCTGGACTACGATGAGTCTTCACACAACTACTCTGTGGGAATCTCCATCTCTGACGGCACCAACAGCGACAGTGCCGTGGTGGAGGTGCAGGTGACTGACGTCAATGATAACAGTCCTGTTTTCAGCCCCAGCTCCGTCACAGAGTCAGTCCCAGAGGACGCAGAGGTAGGATCCAACGTGACTGCTGTTCCAGCCACAGACAAAGACAGCGGCTTCAACAAGGAGCTCAGATACTCTTTAAGAGGAGGAGAGGGGAGGTTCTCTGTGGATCCTCTGTCTGGGATGGTGAGTGTGGCAGCTGAACTGGACAGGGAGACCAAAGCAGAGTACCAACTGCTCGTGGTGGCTGAAGATCAGGGTCGCCCGACCAGGTCTGCCACAGCCACGCTGCTGGTCCGAGTGTCCGACATCAACGATAACGCCCCCGTGTTCTCAGCGGCCGAGTATCAGGCTGAAGTGTTGGAGACGGAGTCAGTGGGTACGAGCCTGCTCACCCTAACAGCTGGAGACCCCGATGAAGGAGCCAATGGGAGAGTTAGTTTCAGTATCCTCCAGCAGAGTCCCTCATCAGTCCCTGCTGTTTTTGAGCTGGACTCTTCCAACGGGACTCTGCGGCTGGCTCAGACTCTGGACTACAGCCAGGTGAAGGTGTACAGTCTGATAGTTCAGGCCTCTGATGGAGGGATTCCCTCTCTCACGGGGAACAGCTCTGTGGTGGTGAAGGTGAAAGACGTGAACAACAACCCTCCTGAGTTCAGTCAGGAAAGATACGACGTGGCGGTCTCTGAGAACCTGCCCAGTGGAGCGTCCATCCTGACCCTGGAGGTCACTGACAGAGACGAGGTGAGTCACACGCAGCCTGCACGTCATAAACAATACATTTTGACCTAGAACACAGGGTGAAAAAACATTTGTGCAACTGTTTCACATTTCAGCTTGCAAAATCACTGAGGGCTTAAATATCAGAACACAAACAATGAAACTGTTGATTCATGTCAGGTCACACAGGTCTGATAATCTCAGATAACATCTGGGTGTTTAAGGTGAGGTGAGTTTGGACTTTGGCATCATGACTTCACGATCATATCCTTTAACAAGACATCTGAGTCTCTCTGAGCTCATCCTTTATGATTGTTTTCCAGTCACCTGAGGGGTATACTATGAAGCTGGATTTGTGGTTATCGAGGTAACTTCAGGGTTAACTCTTGATTTTCAGGACTACGAAGGTGGCTCACTCCTTACCAGGGTAGATCACCATGGTTACTCATGCTGAACTCCTAACCTGCTCCGGAGCAGATCAGTTTGGAGAAAACTCTGCCCACTGACCAATCAGCTCGCTCCATCAAAGAGCTCTGTGAGCTGATCGCGAGGGGAGAGAGACGGACAAGACACTTTGTCTACCTGTTTGATTTTATATATAAAATACTGAGTCTGAACTCAGATTATTCAGATGAAATTGTTTTACTGCATTAAATATAAAACTCTCCTGGGCGCTCAGTTTGATACCGGCAGGGCTGCAGCTGAAATATTGCCTCTAAAACCGAGACACACGACACAAGATTAAATCAGAGACAGAGATCACTGTCAGGGAATAAACAGAGTTAATATAGTCAGATCTATCTAATGATGGAAATAAGACACCATTAGATCATTCAAACAGTTTTTGTCTGATCTCCCAGTCTTCCTTCATGTTTCAATCCCAGCTGTGTTGAAGTTAATCTGGATTATGTGTTTAACTTCTTCATATTTTTCTAATATCAGTGCAGTGTTTAAAATTCATGTGAATGTGCTGACGGCAGACTGTCCGTGTCTGTGATTGGTCACATGTTGCCTTCTCCACCCCATTCATATGAACGCACTCAGGGTAATTCTGGATTGACTCAACATGTTGATAACCAGCTTCTTGTGACAGTTCAGCATGATCTCCTTTGTCCAGTTCAGTGAAGCTGGATCTGGAGAAGATATCAGGGATATGTTGAGCTTCGTAGTAAACCCCTCTGATGCTCCCTGAGAGCTAATCATTAACTCTGATTCACTGATTCCATCTTCTTCTACAGGGTGGATTCTCTCTCGGTCACTTCCTGTTTACCAGCGATACCTTCGACATTAACAAACAAGGCCTGGTCTCTCTGAGGAAGGACGTCAGCTTGGACAGAGAGACAAACGACAGCTACCTAATACAGGTACAAACTTTAAATCTTAAAGAGCACCAGACAAAATAAAACAGTGTCTGATTTATTGGCTGTTCCTTTAATAGAACAGGGAACCAGCTGCAGACCCAGAGAAGCTACATTAAAGCATCAGCAGAGATCTCTGGCACTAGCAGCTGGAGTCTGTTTCTTGATGTGGTTTCTGTGTTCAGGTGCGGGCGGTGGATCAGCCCACAGCAGGTCTGACATCCACAGCTCAGCTCAACATCACCGTCCTGGACTACAACGACAACGCCCCACAGTTCCCGGTTCTCCCAGACCCCCTACAGATCCTGGAGGGGAACTACTCCGAGGAAACTCCAGGAGAAGTTTTCACCATCCTGCCCACAGACGCCGACATCGGCCCCAACGGGGAGGTCACCGTCTCCCTCTACTCACCACACCCGCTCTTCAGATTCAGAGAGGTGAGGCGGATCGAGAGGACGGTTTAGATACTCTCTGTACTTCCTGTCCGGCCTCTGAAGTCATGTGCTGTGTTTCAGGACGGGACGCTGCTGGCTGTGGGACCTCTGGATCGAGAGAGCAGGGAGACGTTTGAGCTTTTGGTGAAGGCCTCTGATAAAGGCCAGCCGCAGAGAGAGGTGAGAGGCCTTATTTTTTTAAATCACACAATGTTTTTAAGACGTTTTAGAGCTAACTGTGGAGAGATGCTGCTGAGGTGAAGACTTAAATAACATGATTTAAACCAGTCTGACCCTCCTTCACTGAAACACTTTTATGATCTGTCTCTGTGCACCAGACTTTCACCTCCGTCAGAGTGAGCCTCATCGACGTCAACGACAACACACCTGAGTTCAGCTCCAGCAGCTACGTCAGCAGCATCCTGCTTAAAGACGCAGAGGAGGGGAAAGAGCTGCTGAGGCTGTCCGCCTCTGACAGAGACTCAGGGAACAACTCACTGATCACCTACAGGTCAGTCCACAGTCAACGTCAATACTATCAAAATGTAGGTGAAAGACTTGACATGTGCCACATTGAAAGAAAGCAACACAGCCTACATAGTGTATTAAGGGTGGCGGTCCATGATAACCCTTGGTCCTGCTGTTCAGTAACATGAGCTCCTCTACTCTGAGTCTGCATCCTAGATAGAAGGCTCCATTAATGAATCAGGTGTCAGGAGGAAAAACAGTCTGTATGGAGAGAAACAGCAGGTGTTCTAGAATTCTGACATCAAAGACAGAATTCTGGAATTCTGTCTTTGATGATGTCAGAATTCTGTCTTTGATGATGTCAGAATTCTGAGAACAAATGGAACATTTCGTGAAGAAGGTCAGATCTAAAAAAAAACAAGGAAATCACAAGAACGTCAGTTTCTGTTTCAGGTTCATACCGCTGAAGGAAGCCAGAGTGAAGCCTCTGTGAGGTTCACTATTTACAGTGAAACTGAGACTCACCACAAACAGATGAACAGCGCTTCTTTATGAACAATAAACCAAGAAAAGATGGTGTTTATTTTGCAGAAATATTTCAAGGTTGAAGTTTTCCTCACCTTACCAGGTGATTTCTCAAGTTGCTAATTTCTGCTAATCGCTAACTGTTCTTAGCGAACTTGCTCTGAAATCTAAATCAACATCAGACCAAAGCCACTGAGTTTTGAGTTTGGTCCACAGCTGAATTCCAGGTTTGGGTATGTTCCTCTAACATCCCGGCTCCTGTTGTCCCTCTCTCTCTCTCTCCTCTTGTAGTTTCTCTGAAGGAAGTTCTCCATATTTGGCCCTAAACAGCGAGACAGGAGCTGCGACTTTGACCTCTGACCTCGCTGACATCACTGAAGACATCACACTGGTGCTGACGGCCATGGCTGAAGACAACGGCTATCCTCCGCTCAACTCCACAGGTCAGCCTGATGTTAGCAGTTTGACAAACATTGAAGTTATTGAAGGTGGAAACATGACCATGGGACTTTTCTTTCTGTAGTGCTGTCAGACTTTTAGAATGACCTGAGGGAGATTAATATTAATATCTCTCTCTCTGTGTGTGTGTGTGTGTGTGTGTGTGTGTGTGTGTGTGTGTGTGTGTGTGTGTGTGTGTGTGTTCAGCCCGTGTCGTGGTGAATCTAAGAGTCGACAGTCTGGTGGAGGGCGTAGGCTTCAGGAACCCCACCTACAACTTCAGTCTGCCTGAGAACCTGCCTGAGGGGGCGACAGTGGGGACAGTCTGGGCCTCCTCAGGAAGTGACCTTTACGATGTTTCCTACGAGCTGAAGACCGACACCGACCTGTTCTCCATCAGCGCCGGGGGAGCCATCGTGACCAGAACCCCTCTGGACCGAGAGAAGCAGGAGTGGTACTTCCTGGACGTGGAGGCAGTGGACACCAGGACTCCCCCTACATCAGCCACAGCACTGGTACCATCTGTTTCCTTTACCAAAATAAAAGCTTTTTAAATACAGCTTTATTTTGTAGGTCATAAACTAAACTTTGAACCAGCAGCAGAGTTCAGACAGTTTATATTCATCATTCATTCATTACTGTGAGAAACTCCTGAGATAACGGAGGGGAGGGTTGTTACGAGTCCTGAAAGGAGGGATTCTGTCTTCTCTTTCTCTTCCTGACTCTTCTTCTCTTTCTCCTCCTGACTCTTCTTCTCTTTCTCCTCCTGACTCTTCTTCT
Source organism: Notolabrus celidotus (assembly GCF_009762535.1). NCBI lineage: Eukaryota > Metazoa > Chordata > Actinopteri > Labriformes > Labridae > Notolabrus > Notolabrus celidotus. Next base: position 37,957,693 of record NC_048278.1, read on the forward strand.
CTTTCTCTTTCAGGTCAGAGTTCAGATCGGGGACGTGAACGAGCTTCCAGAGTTTTCCTCTAAGGATTATAATACTTCTATTTTCAGCATCGTTCCGTATAAAACCTCCATCATCACAGTCAAGGTAAACACACACACACACAAACACTCTCTCTCTCTCTCTCTCTCTCTAACAGCGTCTGTTAACTTACAGAAAAACTTAGTATGAAACTGTGAACCTGCAATGTGTCAGATAAGCATTATCTCCTCTGTGTTACCGTTTCCTCCATGACTGATGTGGTTAATATGACACTGAACGGCTTCTTTTGCTGCAAGAATAAATTGCATTATTATTTGACAGTTTGTGACAAACATGACACAAACCAGAAATATATATGCAGACAAGAGGGAAGAGAAAAGAGAAAAAATAAATAAAGAAAAAAAAGAAAAAAAGAAAAAAAAAAAAGAAAAAATTTGCTGAAATAATAATATTATTAAAGCCGCAAGCGGCAATGAACAGTCCCTCGCACAATCACCGCCTGATGTGCACAATCGCCTGATTTACATCAGGTGTTGCTGTGCTGCACTTTTTGAGGACTAGGCTGAAACTGTGAGCATACTTCCTGCCGTTATCAGCATAGTGTACCACAAGATTTTGTGGGCGCAGGAGGTATAACCTGAGCAGTTTTAAATCGTCAATGTGACTACTACAGAATGTGCGTGTTTTGGACTTGATCGGAGAAAAGGCCTAGGGCATAATCCCTTAAATACATACCCCTGTGAATCAGGTGAACAACTAAATAAAAAAAGATGGCAGACTTCCTGTTGGGATTTGACCATGACATTAGGAATGTTTTTTGTACGTCTTGGCCTGATAGATATTGGGGGGGGGGAGTCATGCATGTAGTAGGTTGAACCGTGATGAGGAGGTACCTTGTTGGAAGGAAGGGGGCACTATTGAGCCCGTTTTTGGGAGTTTTTGCACTGGACCACCAAAATATGTAAATTTTCGCCAATCTTGATGAGTGTGCCAAGTTTGGTGAGTTGAAGGATCCAAAAAGGCAATTTACTTTGGTAGGTGGAAAGAAAGAAAGAAAGAAAGAAAGAAAGAAAGAAAGAAAGAAAGAAAGAAAGAAAGAAAAATCCTTAAGGTTACAAGAGGGCCTTTGCCGACCTTGTCGGTGCTCGGGCCCTAATGATGCAGATTAGTCCAAAGTCCAAAGTCCAGCTTTGTCAGGTCTGTCCTCAAGAGGAGAAGAAAACTACGTCTACAATGTTTGTTTGTTGAATGGAGGTCTATGAAAGAGAATTAGAGACACTGATGTTTTATTAGCTCTGACCTTCTTCACAGAATGTTCCATTTGTTCTCAGAATTCTGACATCATCAAAGACAGAACTCTGACATCATCAAAGACAGAACTCTGACATCATCAAAGACAGAACTCTGACATCATCAAAGACAGAATTCTGACAGAATTCTAGAACTCCTGCTGTTGCTCTCCATTCAGACTGATTTTCCTGCTGACACCTGATTGGTCAATAGTCCTCAGACTACAGACAGAGACCAGAACCCTCCCCTTATAAAACCCAGACCCTGAGCTCAGATTCTACATTTCTACATAGAATCTGAGTCAGCTGATCGTGTCCGGCTGAAGTCTTCTGGTCTTGTCTCTGACTCCTCCAGGCTTCAGATCTTGACGTCGGTGAAGAGTGTCAGCTGGTCTACAGTCTGTCAGACAGGCAGTACTTCGATATAGATCCGTCCTCAGGTGAGGTGTACGTGGTGTCAGCAGTGGCTCTGGCCGGACAGTCTGTCACCCTGCAGGTGAAGGCCACAGACCCCAGAGGACTCCATGCTACGACCAAGGTGGAGGTGAGTGTGTGCAGGAGGAAGGGAGGAGGAAGGGAGGAGTAAAAAGAGGAGGATACAGATTTATTCACACTTTTAGAAAGGTAAGAAGAAGCTTCATCAAGAGAAGACTGAGCCAGAAGAGGAAGAACCTCCTAAAAGCTGCTCTCTTCTGCCCCCAGGTGGAGGTGCAGGGAGGTGCAAGCAGCAGTGACGTGGTCGTCATCTCCCTGAACCGGCCCGCCAACACGGTGGAGGAGAAGATTGCAGAGACGGAGAAGTAAGAGGAGCCCAGCTCATGATTCATTTCTTGTTATCTGTTCCTCTTGTCGTCTCTCTGTTCATGTGTTTCATGTTCTTCCTCTCAGGTCTTTGAGCTCAGTTCTGAACTGGACCGTGATCATCATCGAGGTGTCTTCTGCAAACGGAGGATCATCAGAGTCCAGATCTGTGACAGCAGAGACCAAGACTTTAGTCAGCTTCATCAGTGAGGACAAGGAGGGGGTGGTTTCCTCTGAAGAAGTCACAGAGTAAGAGATCTAGAACATTTATTTTATTAACACAGCAGACACCTTACAGTTAATGATGTGAAAACAAACTGGCTCCAGCTTTAACATGCAAGGATTTTCTACTTTCCTTTTTAGAAATCTGAACATTGTTTTGAATCATTTGAATACTCAAATACTTGTAAACGCACTCAGTGATGTCACCCATTGGTCGCCATATTGGAAATGCTGACTCAAACTAACTTTTGATCTACCTGAACACACGTGGTAAGACCTTTAATTATCTGTAGTTTACGGCTTACTTTGAGTACAACTTGAGAAAGAGACAAAGACAACATGTAGTCTGTGTGAACGCCATGACGGCACGAGCCACAACACGCTGGAACCTTCAGCCGACACATTCCCTGTCTGAAGCTGACCTTAGAGGAGGGAGACAGCTTCCTGTGGTGGTTCCCACGCTCCAAAATAGTGCTCTGTTGACTTTTGTGATGTGGTTTCCCGATGATATCAGTCTGTTTAGCTGCACCTGTAAGCTTAGCTTGTAGGTGTTAGCTCAAACTCAAAGTATTTCAGTGATATTTGACCTCTTTTTGACACAAAGTGTAAATAACTTTTAAATAATATTTCTGTCTTGATGACTGTCTTTAAAAAAACTAAGTATTGATATTGCACTTAAAAAACATACAGTAATACCTTGTAACTCATTGGTTCATATTAGGGAGTGGTAGTTGTTCTTTATGCTGGTTGCCAGCTGTCGTTATACGTAGGTAAGACAAAGAAGAAGCAGCAGCAGAAGAAGACTCAGTAACCAGCTAGCTAGCCCTGAGTGAGGGACTCAATAAAAACGGTTGTCTCGCCTGTTCTATCAGAAGTTTCTATCCCAGGGCTTCAGGTTACTTTATTTGTACCAGCAGGTAAACTTGTTTTTCAGCCAATGTTAGGTCATTACAGAATTACAAGACAGAACAAACTAATGTGCAAAACATGCTAAAATATCCTAAACCTAATGTAACAATAAAAATGATAAAATCAATAGACATGATAAAATGATAAAAGTGCTAAAGGTTCCCTTCAAAAGGCATATCAGAAAATAATCAAAAAATAAAAACTATAAAATCAAATGAATAAATAAGAAAATCTGGACTTAAGTTTTAAAATTGGAGTTTGAGTCTAGATGAGAAGGGAAATGCTGTGGCTTGTTCAGCTCAGTAATAGCAGCAGGAACAAAGCTTTTGTTTTCTGGTGATGCAGATAAAACATAACTTTGAACATCATTAGAAATGGATAATGACATGTAAGTAAGTCAATTATATTTATAAGTAAATTTAAAGAAGTAACATGTTGCTCAACCTTTGTCTTCCCTTTTTTTAATTTGACTGAAAATGTTGTTTTTTCTAAGTTTACTGTAAACATTGCAATAATATCATTAATGTGGGTTTTTATGGCCTGATATTTGTAAGATTGAAACTCATTATTCTATTATTCAGTCATTATTTCCATCGTGGCTGCAGCAGGAAGCAGAGGCTTAACTACGGTGTCCTGAAAGGGACAAAATAGCAGGAGAATAATAAAAACACAAACACATTAATTGTAGAACTTATTTGTATTGCATTAAAACTGACAGCCCTCTTAACATGTTTTAACACCTGTGGTCAAGATGTGAAGTTTGTCACAATGACAGGTCTACAACAGACCAATGCTTTGTGTTTTGGTTCTTAAAACTGGAGCAGATTCAGTCCTGACTAATCAAATCAAAACTTGGTGTTTGGGACGAGCTGCTGCTCTGCGACAGGGTTTGGAAACATTATTTAGAAGAAGCATGTCTTCAAACAGAAGCACAAAGACATGTTTTAGACTGAACCTGACCTCTGACCTCTGTGTGATCCCTCAGGAAGCTGCAGAGCCAATCAGCTGCTGTGACGGAGGAGCTCGTCAAAGTGTATGGGGAGGGGCTTAAGTTTGCCGTAGAGAGCGAGCCTCTAAGCCCCGCCCCCTACCTGGACGCTTTCATCTCTGTGATGGTCCTGTTTGCCCTGAGCTTGCTGGTTATAGTTGCTTTAGTAGTCCACAAAAGGTGAGATCAGAGGTTGATTCTGTTCATTGTCATAAGATGGGATTTATTATTAATATATCACTTTTATGTAAAGCTGGGCATAAACATCAGTACTGTCTGACAGTCTGGTGGTTACTAGCTTTGTTACCTTTAGGAAGTGGTTGATTTTTCTAGATTTTGTTTTTAGGTTTTGTTAGTTGTAAGTGGATTAACATTCATGATAATGCAATAATGCATGGTACATAAGTGGAATAAACACCAAACACATGAATTCTGCAAAGATTTCTGCCAGATTTCTAAACCTCTCTCTCTCTCTCCCAGGTTTTCGAGGTCGGACTGGAGAAATAGATCCATCCGTTTACCCCCCAACTTTCAGTCGCCTACAGAGAGACAGCAAAGTACCACTTGTTAACCATTCACTGCTTCAGCTTCAACAGGAACTTTTGTTTTATTATATTCAGACTGTATCAAAAGGTTATTCTGAATCTTTCATGCTCATGATTAACAGATCTTCACTTTTTTCTGAGGTTTTAGAAACGAGTTGATCCATCTGATCCAACTGTTTAATGGAGCTAAGTTAAGAAAAAAAACTTTCATATTCACTGAAAGTTTTGTGTTATTTTTACAGTCTGCAGTGAAACTGTTTACTGTTTCTTATTCAACAAACCAAATGTTTTAATTTGGATTATATTACTTTTGTTTTCCATCCATTATCTTGACCGCTTATCCCGTTAGGGGTCACGGGGGGCTGAAGCCTATCCCAGCTGGCTTCAGGCAGAAGGCAGGGTACACCCTGGACAGGTCGCCAACCTATCACAGGGCTAACACAGAGAGACAGACAACCATTCACACACACACTCCCACCTACGGGCAATTTAGAGTGATCAAGGTGATCAAGGCTCCAGGTGAGCATGTTTTTGGACTGTGGGAGGAAGCCGGAGTCCCCAGAGAGAACCGACGCATGCACAGGGAGAACATGCAAACTCCACACAGAAAGGCACCTGCCCAGCCAGGGATTCAAACCAGGAGCCTTCTAGCTGTGAGGCAACAGTGCTACCCACTGCACCACCGTGCAGCCCACTTTTGTTTTCATACACTGTAATGTTTTGTCCAGACATAGAATGTGTTTTATTTTATTTTGAAAACCCACAGCTAAAGCCTGTGGTGCATTGTACCTACGTCACAGCTGTAAACCATCTTCATGGGTTTGTTGGTGCTCTCTTCCTGTGAACATGATGTAGTAAATGTACTTTTTGTTGTATAAAATTCGTGGTTGTACTGCTCTGCAGATAATTTGATCGGTAAAGCTAGCTGCTAACGGTTAGCGGTGTATGTGACAGATATGTTAATCCTTTTCTCTAGTTTGAGCGGGAACAGAAACATGACTGGTCTCTCTTCAGGTCTTAATAACTGTGGTTTTATGTTTTTGTCCCATATTGTGGAAATGTTTAAAATAAATGTCTGAAAACTTCATTGAGATTTAAATTGGTAGCTGCTAGCTGTTAGAAGCTATTCTGTGTACTTGAGAGGTTTGTTCTCTCTCTACCACCAGATGGCAGCAGAGCCTTAATTATTATTATTATTTAGTTGAATATAAGGTGAAAGGGAGCTTTAGACTGCAGCTATATTGATTTGAAGTTAGGAACTCATGTTGTCAAATTGATCTGTAAACAGTCATTGTAAATAAGTGCATGTGTTGTTGATAGTAACTCAGTATGACAAAGTCTAAAATGTGTTTTCTAACTTTTATATTATCTTTTTTTCTGAATTGAATGAACTTGTATTTTTCTGTACTCATTGTTCCACTACACAGTCACCATACGACAATAATAAACGATCTTATGATGTGGTTCAAACAGGAACAGATACACGGCTGGTTTCTCTTCCATTCTAAAGAACTGTGGTCGTCTGTTTTTGTCTCATGCTGCAGAATTAAACTGAGCGCTCTTTCCATATCGTCTTGTGAACTGCGGGGATCTGCTCCAGTTACTGACAAAGGTTTTCACAACTTACAGGATAACCCGGCCTCCTCACTCCTGTTTGTTCCTGTTCACATAAAACACAGGTAGCGTCCAAGCGGCAACCTCCAGTCTCAAATTGTACCGCCCATGCAGAAGTGTCAAAAACTGCAGTTCATCGAGTGTCCGCTTGAGGCTGGCTTTGGAAGTACAGGAAACCACATAGACACCCATTCAAAGAAGACGATCTTTACAGCAGAAATAAACATGTTTACAGCCTGGTTCAAAAACAGTTTAGGTCTGAAGAACTCATTTCTCTATCGGCACACACTGAACGGGGGATTAAATTTTTTTCTAACTCAATGGTTCAGAAAATATTAGGAGTACGAGTTTTGCCCAAATAAGGACATGTCTGACTTGATTGACAGGCGGGAACACATAGCTGTTGGCTAGGAGGCTCAAACTCCGCCTCTTTACGTCAGACTATGCCTGGTTGAGTTCAGCATTTCCAATATGGCTTCCGCCGACCATTGGCTTCAAAACAGCGCTCAGGATCAGATGGGTGACGTCACGGATACTACGTCCATTATTTATACAGACTATGATCTGAATCAACGGTTAGGAAACAAAACGTTATCGACCGTCACTGAGAAAGCTTCTCCAAACAGCGTGCGGCGCTGTCGCTTGATATAGACGTCATCACTGGGTCACCGGATGGTCCCGCCCATCGCCGGAACAGTAATAAATATTTCAAAAATAAAGAAAAGACCAAGACAATAGATAAAAACTTAGATGGAATCAGAATAGATTTTTTAAAAGAAATGGATGAAAAATATATTTTATATAATTACTTTATGAAAAAAAGAAATTATTCTACAAATAGCAAGTCCCTGAGTCCCTGAGTCCCTGAGCTCCCTTGTCTCGTAGGTTCCTCTGGATCTCTGCTGCTGTGGACGTGGTCCAGACTCCAGCTGCTACAACTACTACTATCCGTCTCCCCACTATCATCTCTCTCTCTCTCTTCATCTCCCTCTATCCCTCTCTCCAACACGGTCTCAGATTCAGATGTGTGTCTAACATGAGTCTGGTCCTGCTGGAGGTTTCTGCCTGTTAAAGGAAGTTTGTCCTTGCCACTGTAACTTGCTAAATGCTGCAAAGTGCTCTGCTCATGGTGGATTAAGATGAGATCAGACTGAGGGGACTGGATCTGATCCGGTCTTGGTGTTGGGTCTTTGTTAATAGACCATAGAGTACGGTCTAGACCGGCTCTGTTTGGAAAGAGTCTTCAGATATTGGTTGTTGGGATTCGGCGCTATATAAATAAAGATTGATGATTGATTAATCTCTGACGTGCTGTTGGTGTATAACTTTATAACCCCTCATTAATCTAAAGTACAAAGAGCGAGGTGAAGCTTCTTAACACCTGTGATCCAGGTGATCGCTTCAGATTCGATTTACAGGTTTAGAGAAAACAGAGTGGATATGGAGACCGGTGGTTCGACTCGATATGGTCTCCTGGTTGTTTTCTTCATTTGTCTGGGAGTGATTTCTGGAAATCCTATCGGTGAGTGGAGTGACTGTATTATTGACGGGAACAAAGAGGGTTTTGGACTATAATGGTCTCGGACTGCTCTGAATAAAAGGTTTTCAGTACTTTTATATGATGGCTTCAGTATTTAAGATGTTAAGTCAGTCAGTCATGGATTTCTTTGTACAGCCATGATTCCTGAAATGTTGAGACACTGTAAGATGTTGATGAAAACAGATTTTGATGGTAAACAAATTATTTAAAGAGTGCAGAGAAAACATATCAAATGATGAAACTTCATGATTGTGTGATTGTTCCATGAAAAACTTTAAATTTGATGGAGGCGACATGTTTCAAAGAGTTAGTACAGGGACAATAAAACAGGTTAAAAGTTGTGTTTAAAAACGCCCAGAGGAACGTCTCTGAACTACTGAGGTTAATAATCAACAGATTAACTGTTTATCTGAACTCCAGAGGGGCAGAGTCCATCAGAATCACAGTTAATTACTATTATTAAACTGGCCTGCTGTAGTCCTGACTTATCACCCATTGAAAACATTAGCTCATAATAAAACTGAAAATACGACAAAAGTCAATAAAATCAAGTGGAAAAGTTCCATCTGTAAGAAACAAGATCAAAAAACATGACTAGTGAAGACCCTGTGATTACTGTGACGTGTAAAAGAAGAGCTGATGAACAGAACCTGTACCAACTTTTTAGAAGCGTTGCTGAAATCTAATTTAAAATGAACGTACCTTAACGTATCTAAACTAAATTTTTCAGATTCAACATTTGATAAGTCGTCTTTGAAGCATTTGGGATTAAAAGTTTTTTTCAACATTTTAAACAGAGTCCCAACTCTTATGGAATTGGGGTTTCACATCGTTTTCCTCCTGGCAGCCCACAGAGTGAAGAGATGAACCAATCCTTCTAATTTTTTGCTCTCCTTTGGGCTATGATTTGGAAATGTTGCAATATTTTGTTAATTTATAAAAAGTTTAATTGTGTGTCATGGAAATTTAAATGTACAGGTTGAGTGGCGTATCTGTATCAGGGTCTAAATTATATATCAGTGGTGCTGTTGTCCCTTGGTAGTCTTGGACTTTAGACAGTGTTCTTTTAAATAAACAGACAGTCAGACACCCTGTGTGTTATTTATTTACTGTAGTTTGGGTAAACCTTCATTAATATCTGCTGACTTGTGTTTCTCTGCTTCTCAAGGTACTTCAGTCATAAATTGTAACGGTGGTAGTGAAGCGGTTGTGGGTGTAGTGGATGAAGGATATGTAGGTAAGTGTTCATTTTAAATTTCAGATGCAGTGTGTTTTATATTCATTTAAATCAAGTCGACCTCACAATGCTCCCATGATGCTTCAGGGGACGTGGAGTTGTTTACTGGGATCACTGCAGGAAGTGGTGTGCAGCTGGTCCCCCACATCTCCGATGAACACCTGGAGTATCTGGAGCTGAGCTTCACGCTCGGGGACACTAGTGCGACTGTTCGCACCAAGAAGCCGCTGGACGCCGACACACTGACAGGCGTGAGTCAGGACAGATTTGACAGATCGTCTTTATCCAAATACATGTTCTACCTGGTTCATGTTTTAATGACAGCAACACATCCTCTGTGTACGTCCTGCACTGTCTCCAGTAAACTCCTGAAATCTCCTGTGTTCATTCCTTACAGATTGCCAGAACCTTGTATTACTCTGTCATGTGTGACGGTGTCATTAAGGTGGGTAAAATGTGACATTTTCAGTCTTCACAAACAAAACAAAACAAAGCATTTCAAGTCTTATTTGTGCTCTTTCAGTTTAACAACACCAGGACACTACAGGTCAACGACCTGAATGACAATGGTCCTGTATTCACAGAGAACCACTACAGCATCGACGTCTCTGAGGTAAGTCAGAGTGAAATAAACATGAATTATTTAACTGACTAAATTACACCCTGACAGGGAGTTCAACACTTTGAGGGGTAACTGAAAAACAGGGTTTTCCACCTCTGCATTGCACCCTCCCTTCTCAAATAGCATCCCCGCCCACTCAGATCAGTTCATGGATGATGAGGTTAGAAACTGAGAGGCTGCAGATCTTCCTCAGAGGCGAAGTTTCTGATTTCAAAACCTTGCCTAAAAGACTAGGACATGTAAGCAGCAAAAAAATACCACCATGGAACCTTTAAATCAATTGATTGGTTTTTTTGAATTTCTTTAAGGTTGAATTATAAACATTTTAGTTACTATTCAACACTGATACCCAAAGGACTCTCTTGGTGGAAACCAACCAAGTATGAAGCATACTCTCTTGTTTTCTGCAACAATCGACTGCTCTTCCGATGGTTTTAACCTCACAGACAGCGCTACACTGGAGTTATGATCCAAACTATTATTTTAGCAATAGGCCCTTGGCTTTAGTCTGTCAAAAGCAGCTTTTCATTCAAAGCCCTCTTTTATATCTGCTGCAGCTAGCCAGCTAGTTAAGTTTAGACTTGCTCCATTTTTTAAGTTGAACAAAACTCCTGAAAATATACCAAATGTTCAAAGTGATCTGCATGTGTGAACTCAAACAGCAAAGTCTTGATGTTTTTATAATGCATCAAGTATAAACCTGAAAGAGTGACACATAACAAGATGAATAAAATCTAAGGTTGAAGAAGGAGAATCATTTTCACAACCACGACAGTGAAGCTGTCTGCACATCCGTCTGTTTACACGTAGCATTGATGTAAATGTAACACTGTCGTCGTAGCGCCGTCCATCATGATGTAAACGTTACACTGAGACTCCAGCAGCATGACTTTGATGTCATGTCCTCCCGAGAATCATTCAGCATCTTCGTCTTCTTTCAGGCGACACAACTGGGCACTGAAGTTCTTCGTGTGACCGCTGTGGACGCCGACAGCGCCCCAGAAAACAACAGACTCACATATTCCTTTGTAAGTGGATGTACCCGTGTCTTAAATGTTCTCTGTGCATCATGATGAGAAAGGACGTTTCTCTCTATGTGTAAAACTAACGGCATCTCTCTTCCCCAAGACGCCAGCTTCAGAGGACTTTACGTTGACTGACTCCGGGGCTTTTATTTTGAAGAGACGGCTGAACTACAATTTAGTCCAACAGTATAACTTCGTTGTGACGGCTCAGGTAGGAAACAGCACTGACGCCAGATATCTGGAGTTTGTTTACCTGTGTGTTTGTTTGTTTATTTGTTTGTTTGTTATCCCTTCAGGATGTCGGGGGCTTGAATGACTCTGCCACCGTGGTGATAAACGTGGTGGACTTTGACAACTTGAACCCTTATTTCAGTCACAGCATTTACAGAGCCATGATCCCAGAGAACCAGGTGAGTCCCTGAACCGTATCCTTCAGTCTCTCAGAGGTTTGAACATTTTGTCTTCAGACTTCTCATCAAATAGAGATTTACTGTTTGGTTGGCTGTGCTTTAAAATAAATGTGACCTTCAGAATCTTTCCTTCACCTCTCTGTGGATGTGTTTGTTTCAGGTCGGGCCTTTTGGCAGCATCGAGCCGGAGCCGATAAAGGCTCAGGACGGAGACACTGGGATCAACGTGACGGTGTCCTACAGAATCAGTTCAGGTAAACACCAAGAGACCTCAGCTTTAGACTCAGCTCAGAGCTTTACTGGAACAAGAAATATGTAGTTAAGATTATTTGATCTTTTTAGTCTCTCCGGACGAGTACGAGGGAAACTTTGAGATCGACTCCAGCAGTGGAGTTGTGTCTGTGCTGACTGCGTTAGACAGAGAGGAGATAAACACCAGAGTGATCTCTGTCAGCATCAAGGTGAGCTTTCTTTAATATTTGATCAGAAGACAGCAGTCATCTCACGGGGTTAAAGTAATGTTGATTAAAAAGCTGATGTGAGTTTCTACCGTTCAAACTGAATCTCTTATTATTGATCATCACTAAATCCAGGCGGCTCAGACAGACGACAGCTTGAAGACGGCAGACGCCGTGGTGTCTGTGACTGTTGAGGACGTGAACGATAATCCTCCAGAGTTCAGCCAGCCGGACTACTCCGTAACACTTCAGGAGAACTCTCCTGCCGGTGCCGTCGTCTTTAAAGCCACCGTCAGCGACCCGGACGAGGTAGATATCACCTGAGACCAAACACACTGAGAGAAGGTTACAGTCTTTAAGGGATCTGTGCTCCTCTTCCTCAGGGAGGATTTGTTGGAACATTACGGGTCCTTCCAGAGTCCGCTCCTTTCTCTGTGGATGCTGATGGGACAGTTCGAGTGGAGAACTCCTTAGCTCTGGACCGAGAGACCGCTGAACTCATCACATTTCAGGTTAACAGGATCAAAGACAGGACACGAATATGTGCCGTCTTTTTGACCTCTGGACAAATTTAACCAACAAGCTCTGAAAAGAACGTGTTCAGGCGTCTGAATCTGTTCCTGTTGACATCGTAAGCTCTGTTTTTTATCCACAGATTGAAGCCAGGGAGTCAGAAACACCAAACAATGTTGTACTGGCAGAAGTCAACGTCACTCTCTTGGATGAGAACGACAACAGTCCAGTGTTCAGCAGCAACACGTACGAAGGAAACGTGTTCGCTAATCAGACAGTGGGTTTGCTGCTGGTCCAGGTAAGTCCTAAAAAACTGTTCAGTGGTAGTTCTATCTAATTGATAGAAGAGCTCTTAAGATGCTGTTTTTATTTGTTCTCTCAAAGGTTAAAGCAGAAGATGCGGATGCTGGCCCAAACGGCCGAGTCAAATACTCCATTGTGTTTGGAAACAACGACGGTTACTTCTCAGTCGGAGAGGACAGCGGAGAGATCACGCTGGCTAAAACCATTCCTCTGGTGGAAAACCAGATTCTGGAGTTTCCTCTTTACATAACGGCCAGAGACGGTAAATCTGAACACCTTTCAAGGGGGTTGGGTACGTAGGAGGCCGGGTGGAGGTCCGGGTATTAGACCTGGGCATGCTGCTCCCCGGCAGCATAGACGGGTTTTTGGAATGTGGAACATCATCTCGCTGGTAGGGAAGGAGCCGGAGTTAGTGCGGGAGGTGAAGAGGTACCAGCTAGATATAGTTGGGCTTGTCTCCACGCATTGCTCGGGCTCGAGCACCAAACTCCTGGAGAGGGGCTGGACTCTCTCCTATTCCAGAGTCTCTCAGGGGGAGAGGCGCCAGGTAGTTGTTGGGATACTTAAAAGCCCTTGCCTGAGTGCCTCAGTGTTGGAGTCTACCTGGGAGAACGAGAGGGTTCGCCTCCTTGTGATTTAAGGTAGGAGGAGGAAGGCTCTGTCTGTTATTTGTGCATATGCACCAATTGGAAGTTCGGAGTACACGACCTTCTAGGAGTCTCTGGGTGGGGTTCTGGAATGGATCCCAGCTGGGGTCTCCATTGTTGTTCTGGGGAACTTCCACGCCAACATTGGCATTGCAGGAAACACCTGGAGAGGGGTGATTGGGAGGAACGGCCTGCCCGATCTGAACCCGAGTGGTGCTGTTACTGGACTTCTGTGCTAGCCATGGACTGTCAATAACGGACAACATGTTTGAGCAAAGGGTGGTTCATAAGTGTACCTGGTACCAAAACCACCCAAGGCTAAAGATCAATGATCAACTTTGTAGTGGTACCATCTGATCTGCAGCTGTATGTCTTGAACACTAAGGTTAAGAGAGGAACAGAGCTGTCAACTGATCACCACATGGTGAGTACTGGGCATGTCTGGTGAAGGCCCCGGGAGTGGGGAGTCTTCAACTCCCACTTTCAGAAGGACTTCTTATGCATACGAGGGAGGTTGGAGACATGGAATCCGACGGGACCATGTTCAAAGCCTCACCTGTGAAGGTGGCTGCTAGAAGTTGTGGCCAGAATGCCATTGGCTGCTCAGGAAGGGAAAGCAGAGCTGGACCCAGGCTGTCTTCAGCAGGAATTGAGAACTGCGGACCAAGACTGAGGATATCATCAGGTGGTGGATGGAACACTTTTAGGAACTCCTTAGTCCAACTGACATGTCCTCTGAGGAGAAGGCCGAGTCTGAAGACTAAGGGGAAGCCTTGTCCATATCCTTGGCAGAAGTCGCTAAAGAAGTCCAAAAGTTCATCAGAGGCAAGGCGACAGGGGTGGATGAGATTCACCCTGAGAGGCTGAGGGCTCTAGGCATTGTTGGGGGTCTTGGCTGCCATGCCTCTTCAATGTCACATGGGGGTCTGGGACAATGCCTGTGGAGTGGCAGACCGCGTGGTGGTTCCCATTTTTAAAAAGGGGGACCGGAGAGGGTTCTTCAATTAATTCATTATCACACTTCTCAGCCTCCTAGGAAAAGTCTACTCCAGGGTGCTGGAAAGCAGGCTCGTGCGGAATTTCGAACTTCGGATACAGGAGGAACAATGCAGATTTCATCCTAGACACGGGACAGTGGACCATCTGAGGCAGTCCAGCACCCTTGCAAGGCTTCTGGTGGGGGAATGGGAGTTTGTCCATCCAGTATACATGTATTTTGTGTAGTTGGAGAAGGCCTACCATTGTGTCCCTCGTTGGCTCTTGTGGGAAGTCTCTGCAGGAGTATGGGGTTCAGTGACTGCTTCTACAAGCTCTCTGATTCCTGTATGACCAAAGTGAGAGTTGCGTCTGCATACTTGGCACAAAGTCAGACAAGTTCAAACTGCGTGTTGACCTCTGCCAGGGTTGCGTCTTGTCACTGATCCTGTTTGTTATTTTCATGGACAGGATCTCAAAGTGCAGTCAGTCATGCCATGTCCCCAACCTTCCCTGGGGAGGGTCTCCAGTTTGGGTGCCTCAGAATTTCATCTCTGCTTTTTGCAGTTGATGTGGTTCTCTTGGCTTCTTCAGGCTGGGACCTCAAACAGGCATGGGGCGCTTTTCAGCTGAGTGTGAAGCAGCTGAGATGGGAATCAGCACCTCCAAGTCTGAGGGCATGATTCTCGGATGGAAAACGCTGCATTGCTCTCTCTCTGGGTGTGGAGTCTTTGCCCCAAGTGAGGGAGTTTAATTATATCAGGGTCTTGTTTACAAGTGAGGGTAAAATGGGGCGTTAGATTGACAGGTGGACATGAGGGCGTTGTACCGGGCAGTTGTGGGGAAGAGAGAGCTGAGCCGTAAGGCAAAGCTTTCAGTTTACTAGTTGTCTATGTTCTAACCCTGACCTATTGTCATGAGCTATGGGTCCTGACTAAAAGAATGAGGTCATGAATACAAGTGGCCCAAATTCCTGGGTGGGTGAGCTCAGCCTTAGAGATGGGGTTAGGAGCTTGGACATCAGGAAGAAGCTCTGCCGTTGCTCCTTTGCATTGAGAGGAGTCAGTTGAGGTGGCTGATAAGGATGCCTCCCTTTAGAGGTGTTTCAGGCATGTCCAACTGGGATAAGGCCCCAGGGTAGACCCAGAACTTGTTTGGGGTATTTTATATCCCACCTGGTCTTGGAAGGCCCAGGATTCCCCAGATGGAGCTGGAAAGTGTTGGTGGCTCACACAAATGCAAGACCTAAACTGTAATGAGGGTAAATTGCGGCTACACTATCCGGGTGAATCAGGATAGTGTGGAGGAAATTACTTTACAGTATGTGTAACTCCAGAGAGACTTAAGTCAGGAGAAGAGTTACAGCACTTCAGATGTTTCCATTTTCTTCTCCACCTCTCCTCTAGAGGGCGTCATACCACGCTTCACCACAGCAAAGGTGAACATTCAAGCTCATGGTAACTCCAAACCTCAGTTTTTACAAAGGGTCTACCACGGCACCATAGAAGAAGAGCAGGACCCAGGAGTTTTGATTGTCAGGGTGAGTCTGTAAGAATGGTCACGTCTCTGAGGAGATGTTGATGTCTTCAGTTTCTCCAACTTGTTCAGAGGACGGAAAGTAACTCCTTCTTTTAACATCCCGCTCTTCTTCTTCACGTGTTCAGGTGAACTTCTTCGCAGCAGGAGAGATCCCCGTGACTCTCACAGTCGATACAGACGCCGACAAGTTCGCCATCTCCCCTGAAGGAGAATTGACCACCAAGGTGAAGCTGGACTACGATGAGTCTTCACACAACTACTCTGTGGGAATCTCCATCTCTGACGGCACCCACAGCGACAGTGCCGTGGTGGAGGTGCAGGTGACTGACGTCAATGATAACAGTCCTGTTTTCAGCCCCAGCTCCGTCACAGAGTCAGTCCCAGAGGACGCAGAGGTAGGATCCAACGTGACTGCTGTTCCAGCTACAGACAAAGACAGCGGCTTCAACAAGGAGCTCAGATACTCTTTAAGAGGAGGAGAGGGGAGGTTCTCTGTGGATCCTCTGTCTGGGATGGTGAGTGTGGCAGCTGGACTGGACAGGGAGACCAAAGCAGAGTACCAACTGCTCGTGGTGGCTGAAGATCAGGGGCGCCCGACCAGGTCTGCCACAGCCACGCTGCTGGTCCGAGTGTCCGACATCAACGATAACGCCCCCGTGTTCTCAGCGGCCGAGTATCAGGCTGAAGTGTTGGAGACGGAGTCAGTGGGTACGAGCCTGCTCACCCTAACAGCTGGAGACCCCGATGAAGGAGCCAATGGGAGAGTTAGTTTTAGTATCCTCCAGCAGAGTCCCTCATCAGACCCTGCTGCTTTTGAGCTGGACTCTTCCAACGGGACTCTGCGGCTGGCTCAGACTCTGGACTACAGCCGGGTGAAGGTGTACAGTCTGATAGTTCAGGCCTCTGATGGAGGGATTCCCTCTCTCACGGGGAACAGCTCTGTGGTGGTGAGGGTAAAAGACGTGAACAACAACCCTCCTGAGTTCAGTCAGGAAAGATACGACGTAGCGGTCTCTGAGAACCTGCCCAGTGGAGCGTCCATCCTGACCCTGGAGGTCACTGACAGAGACGAGGTGAGTAAGATAAGATAAGATAAGATACTTCTTTATACGCCCTACAATGGGGAAATTCATGGAGTTACAGCAGCAAACAAGAAGGTGTACAGAACAAGAATTTCAACAAGAATCTATATATAGAAAAGAAATGTCCATCAGAGACGACAGCTTGGCCATAATCCTCCTGTCAGCCACCACCTCCACAGGGTCCAGGACTGAGCTGGCCTTCTTCACCAGTTAGTTCAGTCTTGCTCTCCTGTATCCTGTCCGCCCACAGCAGGTGAAATCCTTCCAATGTGGCGTTCGTGTTAGCTCTGTTAGCATGATGCTACTCTACCAGTATTCCCTCTGGTACTGGGTTAGCTCATCCACCTTATCGTAGATAGATCTTACATTCCCCATAACGGTGGGTGGAAGGACAGGTCCATGTCGTCTTTTTTAGCTTGTGCCTCAGTACCAGCACGTCGTCCTCGCCTCCTTCTCCTCAGCTCACAGGGAACATCGGGCCTAGCATCGTTTAGCATCGACATGCTACGGCTAACAGCTGATCTCGTATGTATACAATGTTACCATGGTTAGACGCAGGATCTCCAGACACAGACAGGAACAAAAATAGTAAAAACACCCCTGCAAACGTAGCCAGTTTGGTGTCCATGGCCAACAAATGAGTCATTAAAAGTTATGACATGCTCCAAATACAAAGAGAACTAAACAGATATAAGAAGAACCAAGAGAGAGCTGCTGCAACAGACACTCAAGCGGCCCTAAGCAACAAAAAAACACACGCAGCCTGCACGTCACCCGTCTTCACTTTGGTAAATATTCTTCTTCTAGTCAATATGAATATGAAGTCTGTGGCTTCAAAGTACCCTGAAGTCTGAACCTCTGTTCAGGCTGTGCACACTCCAAGTTTGTTGCTTTGTCACTTCAAAGCCTCTCAAACATGTTGAATAAATCTTACCTAAAACACAGGATGAAAACATTTGTGCAATTGTTTCACATTTCAGCTTGCAAAATCACTGAGGGCTTAAATATCAGAACAAAAACAATGAAATTGTTGATTCATGTCAGGTCACAGAGGTCTGATATTCTCAGATGACTTCTTGGTATTTTAAAAACAAATAAGACTTCCTGCTGGACAGATTTTGTTACATTATGAAACCTTTAGAGGTGAGTTTGGACTTTGGCACCACGACTTCACGATCATATTCTTTAATAAGACATTTGAGTCTCTCTGAGCTCATCCTTCATGATTGTTTTCCAGTCACCTGATGCTCCCTCAGAGCGAACTCTGATTCACTGAGTCCATCTTCTTCTGCAGGGTGGATTCTCTCTCGGTTACTTCCTGTTTACCAGCGATACCTTCGACATTAACAAACAAGGCGTGGTCTCTCTGAGGAAGGACGTCAGCTTGGACAGAGAGACAAACAACAGCTATCAAATACAGGTACAAACTTTAAATCTTAAAGAGCACCAGACAAAATAAAACAGTATCTGATTTATTGGCTGTTCCTTTAATAGAACAGGGAACCAGCTGCAGACCCAGAGAAGCTACATTTAAAGCATCAGCAGAGATCTCTGGCACTAGCAGCTGGAGTCTGTTTCTTGATGTGGTTTCTGTGTTCAGGTGCGGGCGGTGGATCAGCCCACAGCAGGTCTGACATCCACAGCTCAGCTCAACATCACCGTCCTGGACTACAACGACAACGCCCCACAGTTCCCGGTTCTCCCAGACCCCCTACAGATCCTGGAGGGGAACTACTCCGAGAGAACTCCAGGAGAAGTTTTCACCATCCTGCCCACAGACGCCGACATCGGCCCCAACGGGGAGGTCACCGTCTCCCTCTCCTCGCCTCACCCGCTCTTCAGATTCAGAGAGGTGAGGCGGATCGAGAGGACGGTTTAGATACTCTCTGTACTTCCTGTTCGGCCTCTGACATCATGTGCTGTGTTTCAGGACGGGACGCTGCTGGCTGTGGGACCTCTGGATCGAGAGAGCAGGGAGACGTTTGAGCTTTTGGTGAAGGCCTCTGATAAAGGCCAGCCGCAGAGAGAGGTGAGAGGCCTTATTTTTTAAATCGCACAATGTTTTTAAGACGTTTTAGAGCTAACTGTGGAGAGATGCTGCTGAGGTGAAGACTTAAATAACATGATTTAAACCAGTCTGACCCTCCTTCACTGAAACACTTTTATGATCTGTCTCTGTGCACCAGACTTTCACCTCCGTCAGAGTGAGCCTCATCGACGTCAACGACAACACACCTGAGTTCAGCTCCAGCAGCTACGTCAGCAGCATCCTGCTTAAAGACGCAGAGGAGGGGAAAGAGCTGCTGAGGCTGTCCGCCTCTGACAGAGACTCAGGGAACAACTCACTGATCACCTACAGGTCAGTCCACAGTCAACATCATTACTATCAAAATGTAGGTGAAAGACTTGACATGTGCCACATTGAAAGAAAGCAACACAGCCTACATAGTGTATTAAGGGTGGCGGTCCATGATAACCCTTGGTCCTGCTGTTCAGTAACATGAGCTCCTCTACTCTGAGTCTGCATCCTAGATAGAAGGCTCCATTAATGAATCAGGTATCAGGAGGAAAAACAGTCTGTATGGAGAGAAACAGCAGGTGTTCTACAATTCTGACATCAAAGACAGAATTCCAGAATTCTGTCTTTGATGATGTCAGAATTCTGTCTTTGATGATGTCAGAATTCTGTCTTTGATGATGTCAGAATTCTGTCTTTGATGTCAGAATTCTGTCTTTGATGATGTCAGAATTCTGTCTTTGATGTCAGAATTCTGAGAACAAATGGAACATTTCGTGAAGAAGGTCAGAGCTAAAAAAAAACAAGGAAATCACAAGAACATCAGTTTCTGTTTCAGGTTCATACCGCTGAAGGAAGCCAGAGTGAAGCCTCTGTGAGGTTCACTATTTACAGTGAAACTGAGACTCACCACAAACAGATGAACAGCGCTTCTTTATGAACAATAAACCAAGAAAAGATGGTGTTTATTTTGCAGAAATATTTCGAGGTTGAAGTTTTCCTCACCTTACCAGGTGATTTCTCAAGTTGCTAATTTCTGCTAATCGCTAACTGTTCTTAGCTAACTCGCTCTGAAATCTAAATCAACATCAGACCAAAGCCACTGAGTTTTGAGTTTGGTCCACAGCTGACTCGAGGACAAACCGCCTCCTCCACCTCACAGCTGAAATTCCAGGTTTAGTTATGTTCCTTTAACATCCTGGCTCGTGTCCTCTCTCTCTCTCCTCTTGTAGTTTCTCTGAAGGAAGTTCTCCATATTTGGCCCTAAACAGCCAGACAGGAGCTGTGACTTTGACCTCTGACCTCGCTGACATCACTGAAGACATCACACTGGTGCTGACGGCCATGGCTGAAGACAACGGCCAGCCTCCGCTCAACTCCACAGGTCAGCCTGATGGCAGCAGTTTGACAAACATTGATGTTATTGAAGGTGGAAACATGACCATGGGACTTTTCTTTCTGTAGTGTTGTCAGACTTTTAGAATTCAGAATGACCTGAGGGAGATTGATATTAATATCTGTGTGTGTGTGTGTGTGTGTGTGTGTGTGTGTGTGTGTGTGTGTGTGTGTGTGTGTGTGTGTTCAGCCCGTGTCGTGGTGAATCTAAGGGTCATCAGTGTGGTGGAGGGCGTAGGCTTCAGGAACCCCACCTACAACTTCAGTCTGCCTGAGAACCTGCCTGAGGGGGCGACAGTGGGGACAGTCTGGGCCTCCTCAGGAAGTGACCTTTACGATGTTTCCTACGAGCTGAAGACCGACACCGACCTGTTCTCCATCAGCGCCGGGGGAGCCATCGTGACCAGAACCCCTCTGGACCGAGAGAAGCAGGAGTGGTACTTCCTGGACGTGGAGGCAGTGGACACCAGGACTCCCCCTACATCAGCCACAGCACTGGTACCATCTGTTTCCTTTACCAAAATAAAAGCTTTTTAAATACAGCTTTATTTTGTAGGTCATAGAAGGACAAACACAAACTGATCCTCCGACTTGATTTCATTTACAGAAACATCTTTAAACTTTGAACCAGCAGCAGAGTTCAGACAGTTTATATTCATCATTCATTCATTACTGTGAGAAACTCCTGAGATAACGGAGGGGAGGGTTGTTACGAGTGCTGAAAGGAGGGATGATGTCTTCTCTTTCTCCTCCTGACTCTTCTTCTCTTTCTCCTCCTGACTCTTCTTCTCTTTCTCCTCCTGACTCTTCTTCTCTCTCTCTCCTCCTGACTCTTCTTCTCTTTCTCTCTCAGGTCAGAGTTCAGGTCGGGGACGTGAACGAGCCTCCAGAGTTTTCCCCTGAAGATTATGAAGCTATGGTTTTCAGCATCGCTCCGTATAAAACGTCCGTTATCACAGTCAAGGTAAGCACACATACACACACACACACACACACACACACACACATACATACACACACACACTCTCTGACAGCGTCTGTTTACTTTTGTTCTAGAATTCTGTCTTTGATGATGTCAGAATTCTAGAACACCTGCTGTTGCTCTCCATACAGACTGTTTTTCCTGCTGACACCTGATTGGTCAATACTCCTCAGACCACAGACAAAGACCAGAACCCTCCCCTTATAAAACCCAGACCCTGAGCATAGAGTTCTACATTTCTACGTAGAATCTGAATCAGCTGATCGTGTCCGGCTGAAGTCTTCTGGTCTTGTCTCTGACTCCTCCAGGCTTCAGATCCTGACGTCGGTGAGGAGGGTCAGCTGGTCTACAGTCTGTCAGACAGGCAGTACTTCGATATAGATCCGTCCTCAGGTGAGGTGTACGTGGTGTCAGCAGTGGCTCTGGCCGGAGAGTCTGTCACCCTGCAGGTGAAGGCCACAGACCCCAGAGGACTCCATGCTACGACCAAGGTGGAGGTGAGTGTGTGCAGGAGGAAGGGAGGAGGAAGGGAGGAGGAAGGGAGGAGGAAGGGAGGAGTGAAAAGAGGAGGATACAGGTTTATTCACACTTTTAGAAAGGTAAGAAGAAGCTTAGGACAAGATCAAGCCAGATATGGAATTATCTCCCTGTATACCAAAGCTGCTCTCTTCTGCCCCCAGGTGGAGGTGCAGGGAAGTGCAAGCAGCAGTGACGTGGTCGTCATCTCCCTGAACCGTCCCGCCAACACGGTAGAGGAGAAGATTGCAGAGACGGAGAAGTAAGAGCAGCCCAGCTCATGATTCATTTCTTGTTATCTGTTCCTCTTGTCGTCTCTCTGTTCATGTGTTTCATGTTCTTCCTCTCAGGTCTTTGAGCTCAGTTCTGGACTGGACCGTGAACATCATCGAGGTGTCGTCTGCAAATGGAGGATCATCAGAGTCCAGATCTGTGAGAGCAGAGACGAGGACTTTAGTCAGCTTCATCAGTGAGGACGAGGAGGGGGTGGTCTCCTCTGAAGAAGTCACAAAGTAAGAGATAGATCAATAAAAACGGTTGGTCTGCTAGTTTTATCAGAAGTTTCTATCCCAGGGCTGGCGATGTGGATAAAACATAACTTTGAACATCATTAGAAATGGATAATTACATGTAAGTCAATTATATTTATAAGTAGATTTAAAGAAGTAACATGTCGCTCAACCTTTGTCTTCCCTTTCTTTAATTTGACTGAAAATGTTGTTTTTTCTAAGTTTACTGTAAACCTTGCAATAATATCATTAATGTGAGTTTTTATGGCCATGATAATTAAGATTGAAAATCTGATAATGGGACATTCATTATTACATTTTTCAGTATTTTTCAGCAGGGGGACACTGCAGAGGCTTAACTACGGTGTGCTAAAAGGGACAAAATAGCAGCAGATTGATAAAAACTAAAACACCTGGGGTTGTGGTGGCTTAGCGGTCCACATACAGAGGCAACAGTCCTCTACGCAGGGGTCGCCGATTCGATTCCCGGCCGGTCGATCCATTACCTGCGTGTACTCCCCCGCTCTCTACTCCCCACATTTCCTGTCTCTCTTCAGCTGTCCTGTCAAATAAAGGCAAAAAGACCAAAAATATATTTTAAAAAAATAATAAAACTAAAACACCTGTGGTAGAAAACTGGTGGGGGTTGTTGCTGTGCTGTGACAGGGTGTGGAAACCTTACTGGTTAAAACCTCAGACATCCTCATCAGTTAAGAGGAAGACATGAATCCATATGTGTTACACATTATTTAGAAGAAGCATGTCTTCAAACAGAAGCACAAAGCAGGGTTTAAAATTTTGGCACCCAAAAAACAGTGATTGGTTGGTGTTTTCCCAGGTTTACTCCGGCTGTAGATAGCAGCTCTTTTTACCTCTTTTTTAAGAACACATTATGTATTGATTACCATCAGGACATAAAGATCATTTTAACCAGTATGACAAAAAGTGGATCTAAATCTGATTACCAACCCCAGCTTAATGATTACTGACCAGCGTTCATTCTAATCGTCTCTTTTGCATGACAAAGTTAAGTGCTTATTAGATCATGAACTGCTCTGTAATGACCATGTGAAAGTAAACCGGATTATGCAAACTGCCCTTTGAGAAAAAAAGTCCAGGCGTGCATGTCTGTTTGACATCGACGCGCTGTCCCCTGGTGCTTGATCATATTATTTATTAAATGATTAGTTTAAAAATTGAATTAGTGATTTTCCGTGTTACCGTGTCGGTGTTTTTAGTGTTTTTAGTGTTTTTAGTGTTTTTAGTGTTGTATTACTGGTAAATGTAAGTTATTAAGCAGATATGGCTTTCAGAATGTATGTCCGACAGTTGTTCCATATGGCTGGAATCACTGGCTGGGTGGCCTACATAAAAAAATTCTACCATAAACTCTGACAAAGACACGTTTTAGACTGAACCTGACCTCTGACCTCTGTGTGATCCCTCAGGAAACTGCAGAGTCAATCAGCTGCTGTGACGGAGGAGCTCGTCAAAGTGTATGGGGAGGGGCTTAAGTTTGCCGTAGAGAGCGAGCCTCCAAGCCCCGCCCCCAATCAGGACGCTGCCATCGCTCTGGGCGTCCTGTTTGCCCTGAGCATGCTGGTTATAGTTGCTTTAGTAGTCCACAAAAGGTGAGATCAGAGGTGGATTCTGTTCATTGTCATATGATGGGATTTATTATTAATATATCACTTTTATGTAAAGCTGGGCATAAACATCAGTACTGTCTGACAGTCTGGTGGTTACTAGCTTTGTTACTTTTAGGAAGTGGTTGATTTTTCTAGATTTTGTTTTTAGGTTTTGTTAGTTGTAAGTGGATTAACATTCATGATAATGCAATAATGCATGGTACATAAGTGGAATAAACACCAAACACATGAATTCTGCAAAGATTTCTGCCAGAGTTCTAAACCTCTCACACTCTCTCTCTCTCAGGTTTTCAAGGTCAGACTGGAGAAATAGATCCAACCGTTTACCCCCCAACTTTCAGTCGCCTACAGAGCTACAGCCGAGTACCACCAAAAAACCCTAAAAACAGGAACTTTTGTTTTATCATATTCAGACTGTATCAAAAAGTTCTCATGAATCCTTCATGCTCACGTTCAACAAATCTTCACTTTTTTTCTGAGATTTCAGAAACGAGCTGATCCGTCATGGAACTGTTGAATGGAGCTAAGTTAAGAAAAAAAACTTTCATATTCACAGAAAGTTTTGTGTTATTTTTACAGTCTGCAGTGAAACTGTTTACTGTTTCTTATTCAACAAACCAAATGTTTTAATTTGGATTATATTACTTTTGTTTTCCATCCATTATCTTGACTGCTTATCCCGTTAGGGGTCACGGGGGGCTGAAGCCTATCCCAGCTGGCTTTGGGCGGAAGGCAGGGTACACCCTGGACAGGTCGCCAACCTATCACAGGGCTAACACAGAGAGACAGACAACCATTCATGCACACACTCACCTACGGGCAATTTAGAGTGATCAAGGTGATCAAGGCTCCAGGTGAGCATGTTTTTGGACTGTGGGAGGAAGCCGGAGTCCCCAGAGAGAACCGACGCATGCACAGGGAGAACATGCAAACTCCACACAGAAAGACACCTGCCCTGCTGGGGATTCAAACCAGGAGCCTTCTAGCTGTGAGGCAACAGTGCTACCTACTGCACCACCGTGCAGCCCACTTTTGTTTTCAGACACTGTAATGTTTTGTCCAGAGATAGAATGTGTTTTATTTTATTTTGAAAACCCACAGTTAAAGCCTGTGGTGCATTGTACCTACGTCACAGCTGTAAACCATCTTCATGGGTTTGTTGGTGCTCTCTTCCTGTGAACATGGTGTAGTAAATGTACTTTTTGTTGTATAAAATTCGTGGTTGTATTGCTCTGCAGATAATTTGATCGGTAAAGCTAGCTGCTAACGGTTAGCGGTGTATGTGACAGATATGTTAATCCTTTTCTCTAGTTTGAGCGGGAACAGAAACATGACTGGTCTCTCTTCAGGTCTTAATAACTGTGGTTTTCTGTTTTTGTCCCATATTGCGGGAAATGTTTAAAATGAATGTCTGAAAACTTCATTGAGATTTAATTTATTATTTTTTAATTATCTAGCTGCTAGCTGTTAGAAGCTATTCTGTGTACTTTATTATTTAGTTGAATATAAGGTGAAAGGGAGCTTTAGACTGCAGCTATATTGATATGAAGTTAGGAACTCATGTTGTCAAATTGATCTGTAAACAGTCATTGTAAATAAGTGCATGTGTTGTTGATAGTAACTCAGTATGACAAAGTCTAAAATGTGTTTTTTAACTTTTATATTATCTTTTTTTCTGAATTGAATGAACTTGTATTTTTCTGTACTCATTGTTCCACTACACAGTCACCATACGACAATAATAAACGATCTTATGATGTGGTTCAAACAGGAACAGATACACGGCTGGTGTCTCTTCCATTCTAAAGAACTGTGGTCGTCTGTTTTTGTCTCATGCTGCAGAATTAAACTGAGCGCTCTTTCCATATCGTCTTGTGAACTGCGGGGATCTGCTCCAGTTACTGACAAAGGTTTTCACAACTTACAGGATAACCCGGCCTCCTCACTCCTGTTTGTTCCTGTTCACATAAAACACAGGTAGCGTCCAAGCGGCAACCTCCAGTCTCAAATTGTGCCGCCCATGCAGAAATGTCAAAAACTGCAGTTCATTGAGCGTCCACTAGAGGCTGGCTGCAGAAACACCGGAAACCACATACACACCCATTCAAAGAGACAATCTTTACAGCAGAAATAAACATGTTTACAGCCTGGTTCAAAAAACAGTTTAGGTCTGAAGAACTCATTTCTCTATCGGCACACACTGTATGGGGGGGGGGGAATTTTTTTCTAACGCAACAGTTTAGAAGATATTAAGATTATGAGTTTTGCCCATTTAAGGGCGTGGCTGACTTGATTGACAGGCAGGAACACTGTAGCTGTTAGCAAGGAGGCTAAAGGCCCACCTCTTTACCTCACAGTAGCTTGACAGACGTTAGGTTGAGTTCAACATTTCCAGTATGGCACCTGCCGACAATCAGCACTACAGAAACAGATGGGTGACATCACGGAGACTACGTCCATTACTTAGGGTTAGGGCTAACCCTGGTCCCAACCCACACTTTTGGGACCCCCTAATCTAATCTAAATGTGCACTTTATTTTTCACAAGACGTTTTTTCTTTGTTTTAACATTTATCATGTTTTCTTTACTTAATTAGAAGTAATGTTCAAATTCTGTTTTTATTAAAGCTAGGGTTGGTAGTCATGGAAAACTAGCATGAATTTGAATGTAGCATTTCCTCAGGACTTTGTCTAAAATATTGCATGTGGTTGTTGAGATATTGCACTGGAAATCAAGGATTGCACGTGTATGTGATGTATTACAGGCGTCTTCAGTGTTTTACAATTTTATAATATAACATTATAGTTATTATGGACGTTAGAAAAAACAAAAATTGGGAGGTGGGGTAGTGCACTACAGGCCCCTGTGACGCAGCCTAAGCCTTTGTCCTTGATGTAATTTTTTCCCCTTACATTACTTTGACTTTCATACTTGAAGTAGTTTTGAAACTAGTACTTTTACACTTTGACTTGAGTAAAAAGCTTGAGCTGATACTTCAACTTCAACAGAAGTCTTTTTAAACCCTAGTACCCTGTATGAGGCCCCGGGTTCAATCCCTGGCATCGCCACTCCTTTGGGGCGGCAGTAGCTCAGTCCATAGAGGCTTGGCTTGGCGCCAGCATGGACAAGCTTGGCAAGTGGACTGGTGGCTGGAGAGGTGCTGGTTCACTTGCCTGGGCACTGCCGCGGTGCCCTTGAGCAAGGCACCAAACCCCCAACTGCTCGGTGTGTGCTGGTTGATGGCAGCATCCTCACTCTGACATCTCTCCCAAAGTGTTTGTGCATAAAAATTGTTTGTATATACACTAAAACTGTGTGTGAAGCATGGCCAAAAAATATAACACGAGTGGAAAAACTGAATTTCCCCCCCTGGGGATTAATAAAGTGCGTTTCTTTCTTCTTCTTCTTCTTATCTGAGTAATTAATGTGAATACTTTTGACACCTCTGTGTATTGATTGCCATCGGGACATAAAGATCACTTTAACCAGTATAACAAAAAGTGTATCTAAATCTGACTACCAACCCCAGCTTTAACATTTTACATAAAGTCCCAACTTTTCTAGAATTGAGTTTGTACAATTATACTAAAAATCTGTGTTAATATTTACTAATTATTCAGATCCAGGTTGAAAAATGCTCCTTAAATATTTTCTTAAAAGTAAAATATGTTCCATGTCTCTTATTTCTCAGTTAAATGTATTTAAAATGAGTTTTGGTGGATTTGGTGTTCTGTTTGATTCAGACCCAGTCAGTAGATCATCGATGTTTCCTCCTCCAGGATGACGAGTGGATCCCAGAGTGCTGCTCCCCGTCAGAAATGAAAGGAGCAAGCTAACCAGCTAAGCTAAGTTAGCCTGATGTGATGGAGGCTGAAAACACGATGGAGCTGCACAGACGAGCAGCGGCGTAGACCCCCCTGGAGACCGAGCTGTGTTTAAACCTCACCCCCCTGAGACCAGTATCTGCGCGCGGACAGGAACGATATGCAGTGAGTTCGGATCCTACACGGAAACAAACATGTCCCGCTCAAAGTTTGTAACCGCCAGGCCCTCTGCTACTGCTGCTAAGTTAGCTGGTGTTATGACGGAATGGGTTACCCTGCTAACCGGCGACTTCTAGTCGAACGCGCCATGTATCGCCGTCAAAAGAGCGTCATTCAGCAGGGTCGCTCATTTAACAGTTACACCAGTTAGCTTAAAGCAGGCACCTCTTTTTAATGTCCCTTCTTTTCAGCTGGGTTTAAGCGGGGTTCTCTCAGAGTGATGTGTTCACACTGTCAGCCTGAGTGCTGGGAATGTTTAAGGCCTTACTTAGCAAAGTAGCTTCCTGCTTTGCTAGCTTCTTAGCTACTTACAAGATGCTACATGCTCAGGAGGGTTCACACTGTCTTAAAGGGGGTGACTTAAACCTTGAAACACACATGCATTATATTCCTCTGTTAGAAACACTCGCTCATCATTCAAGGCTGACACACTCAGACTAAACTACACTCAGGTGTCTCCTCTCCCCTGGTGCAGTCTCAGCAGTCTCAGGTCTGACTCTTGATGTTGTTTGCAGGTCATGAAGCGGGTTCGCACTGAGCAGATCCAGTACGCTGTGGCTCAGTACCTGAAGAGGAGGCAGTATGTGGACACTGATGGTTCCCTGAAAGGAGCCAAACTCTTCCAGTCAGCTGAGGAGATGGCTGCCAGCCTCACAGGTGACAGAGGGAGATACCTGACACAGTTACATGTTACACACATGTTCTGAAGTAAAGAGGCACAAATACACCTGTTATTAGGGCTCACCTGAGATGTAGGAGTGATACTTCAGCATAGGATGACTGATAAAGATGTTACAGCTGTGATATGATCCAGAATACATGAGGATGATTGGTTTTGCATTAAATCCAAGTTTCCCAAAAATACAATTCTTAGAAAACGGGGTCTGTGCAGAACTAAACATGATTTCCTGCATCGTGAGCACAAGATTTGTAGTCTCAGGATTCTGCCACGTCTGTGCGATATCAAAAATCTGATCTGCACCTGTGTTTTGAAGTTGTGCACTGCAAAAACTCAAAACCAAGTCCCTTATTTCGAGTATAAAATGTCTTTTTTAGACTTAATACGCCACATTCTCCAAACAAGTCCAGAAAAATGTCTTATTTTAAGATTCTAAAAGCCATTAATAAGACCTGAATTGCTTGTAATGAGCAAAAAAACATCTGCCAGTGGAATCAGAAAAATGCACCATTAAAGTTTCTTGAAATAAGTATGTTCTAATTCAAGAAACTTCACAAGTACACTTCTGTTTTTCCATTGGCAGAGTTCTTTTTACCCATTAGATGCAATTCAGGCGTTAATTATGGCGTGTACATTCTTCAAACAAGACATTTCTCCTGACTTCTCAGATGATTGTGGTTTATTTTAAGTCTAAGAAGATATTTTTGACCTGAAATGAGACAAAAACACTTGCTTAGTTTTGAGTTCTTGCAGTGAGCACAAGCTTCTCTGACCCCCTAAGATCAATCAACTCCAATCACAACTTCTGTAAGAAGTAAATTTGAACTTTAAACTCTCCCACAGGTTTAAAAACAAGTCAGATTAACTTACTACTTTCAAACGTTCTAAACATGTTGTCCTTTTTTAAAGTGTATTGAACACTACTCTGCATCATCTTGACTTCCTTCTCTTCCTGTGAGCAGTGCAGACAGAGTCGGGGTGTGCAAACATCGTCTCTGCCGCACCGTGCCAGTCCGACCCTCAGCAGTACGAGACCCAGTACTCCAGACTGCGCTCCTTTTTGTCAGGTAGTCACATGACCTCACATTTCACACACTGCTGTTCATAATGCAGAGAGTTTGCAGCTTGAACTTTCTCTCTTTCAATTGATTCAGACACGGACATATCTTGGGCGAAGGAGGCGAGCAGCATCCTCTACCCGCTCTTCGTCTACCTCCACCTGGACATGGTGCAGTGCGGCCTGAAGGGGGCGGTGGACGGCTTCTACAGTCGTTTCCACGGCGCGTTTCTTCAGGACGGCGAGCAGCGCGCCGTCATAGAGCAGCTGCGCCACGTTCTCACGGCTCAGGACGTCGCGGCGAACTCCAAACTGAGCGCCTTCCTGGAGCACAAGTTCGTGCTTCACCTGACGGAGCCGGCCTACAACTACCTGCTGCGGTACCTGCAGAGCGAGGACAACAGCGCCCTCTGCAGGGCAGTGAGCGCACACTTACAGGTGGAGGTCTCCGCCTCGAGGCGTACGGACTACCAGCTGTACGGTGCTGTAGGCGGAGCAACCGCCGTCCCGAACTCCACCTCGTCCTGGGCAGGAGTGGACGGAGCGGAGAGCGGGGAGGGGGTGGAGGTCCCTGCAGGGATCCCTCAGAACGAGGCGGCGCTGGAGGCTCTGCAGGACTGTATTAAGAAGGTGCGCGAGGGCCCCCCCACGCTCACCACCGTGTGTTTCTACGCCTTCCACCACACGGAGCAGATGCTGAACACCGCCGAGGTGTCGGCAGACAGCAGGCTGCTGAGCGCCGGCTACGACAGCTCCACCGTGAAGCTGTGGAGCCTTCGTGCCAGGAAGCTGAAGGCCAAGCCGCATCAGGCGGACGTGTCGCAGATCCACCTGGCCTGTGACGTGCTGGAGGAGGAGGTGAGTCCACTGAAGATAGAACTGAATCATCCTGAATGTTTGAGTCTCAGTGACTCATTAGTCCAGACTGAAGTGATCAGATCTTGTTAAAGTTGGTTGTTATGAATAAAGAAGCTCTAAAGCTCGCTCTGTCCCGGTCTCTCCTCAGGTGGATGAAGAGGACGGCTCAGGCAGCGAGATAAAGACTCTGCGGGGTCACAGCGGTCCGGTGTTTCGTACGGCCTTCCTGACTGACAGCTCCGGCCTGCTCTCCTGCTCCGAGGACACGACGATCCGCTACTGGGACCTGGGCAGCTTCACCAACACGGCGCTGTATCAGGGTCACGTGTACCCGGTGTGGGACGTGGACGTCAGCCCCTGCAGCCTTTACTTCGCCAGCGGCTCTCACGACCGCACGGCTCGCCTCTGGACGTTTTCTCGCACTTACCCGCTGCGGCTCTACGCCGGGCATCTCTCTGATGTGGACTGTGTCAAATTCCACCCAAACTCCAACTACCTGGCCACCGGCTCCACAGACAAGACTGTGCGTCTGTGGAGCACCCAGCAGGGGGCGTCGGTCCGCCTCTTCACTGGACACCGAGGCCCCGTGCTGTCACTCGCTTTCTCCCCTAACGGGAAGTATTTGGCGTCCGCTGGCGAGGACCAGAGGGTGAAGCTGTGGGACTTATCGTCAGGGACGTTGTTCAAAGACCTGCGGGGACACACGGACAGCGTCACCAGCCTGTCCTTCAGCCCGGACAGCAGCCTGGTGGCGTCATCATCTATAGACAACTCTGTCCGGGTTTGGGACATCCGTAACTCCCACGGAGGGACGCCAGCCGACGGCTCGTCCAGTGAACTGGTGGGATTGTACACCGGGAACACCAGCAACGTGTTGAACGTCCAGTTCATGGCCTGCAACCTGCTGCTGGTGACGGGAACCGCACAAGAGAAAATGGAGCAGTGACCTCCGCCGTCTGACTGTTTGAGACAAACACTGGGACGTTCCTCCCGCACACCAATCAGAACTTAGTTCCCCTCAGTAGTTCTTTTGATATTAAGAAAGAAGTTGGATATATTTTTTTGTACTTTATATGTTTCATTCTTTACACCTGGCTCATATGTTCACCCACAGACACAGGACAGTTTGTCTTTTGTGTGTTATTATAATGAAAGACGCGTCTTTAATAGATGTCAGTATTAAAGAGTTCCTCAGATTGCCTCTGTGGTCAAAAACTGTTCACTCTGCTCTCATGCATTATTATTATAATCTGAAAGCATTCATTGAAAGTCCCTGTTTGTTAAAATCATGGTATCAATAACCCTGGAGATCACCTTTAAAGATCCTGTGAGGAGTTTTAGCTGGGGTCAGTATCAGATGAAGTGATTAACAGGCTGAGGAGACAGTTGTAGGGACTTCAATCACACCCCTGCTTCTAACTAAAACACATTAACTTACAGATAAAGTGTCAAAGTCCAGTCCACAGCGTTCCAGATTCTGGTGTGGGTTTGAAGCAGACTCTCACAGTTATGGTGCGTTCAATGACACTTGTGTTAGTGTTTGTTACGTTTCCTCTCACCGTTCCTCCTATACTCTGATAATCTCGTGCACACAGCGCTGCAGGAGCCTCATTGGTCAACAGAGCTGTCATTAATGGCCTTAATATGGAGAAGGGTTTGGGCCACTGATGTGAAGTCCTGCCATTTTTCTCAAAATTCCACCTTTAAGATGAAAGGAATAACTAGAATCAATCTAATTCTAAGATCAAAGGCAGAATTCTAAGGTCAAAGGTGGAATTCTGAGATCAGAGGCGGAATTCTAAGATCAAAGGCAGAATTCTGAGATCAGAGGCGGAATTCTTTGATCAAAGGCAGAATTCTAAGATCAAAGGAGGAATTCTAAGATCAAAGGCAGAATTCTAAGATCAAAGGAGGAATTCTAAGATCAAAGGCGGAATTCTAAGATCAAAGGAGGAATTCTAAGATCACAGGTGGAATTCTAAGATCACAGGTGGAATTCTTAGATCAAAGGCAGAATTCTGAGATCAAAGGCAGAATTCTAAGATCAAAGGTGGAATTCTAAGATCAAAGGAGGAATTATAAGATCAAAGGCAGAATTATAAGATCAAAGGCGGAATTCTGAGATCAAAGGCAGAATTATAAGATCAAAGGCGGAATGCTTAGGTCACAGGCGGAATTCTAAGATCACAGGTGGAATTCTAAGATCAAAGGCAGAATTCTAAGATCAAAGGAGGAATTCTAAGATCAAAGGCGGAATTCTAAGATCAAAGGAGGAATTCTAAGATCACAGGTGGAATTCTAAGATCACAGGTGGAATTCTTAGATCAAAGGCAGAATTCTGAGATCAAAGGCAGAATTCTAAGATCAAAGGTGGAATTCTAAGATCAAAGGAGGAATTATAAGATCAAGGGAGGAATTATAAGATCAAAGGCAGAATCATAAGATCAAAGGCGGAATTCTGAGATCAAAGGAAGAATTATAAGATCAAAGGTGGAATGCTTAGGTCACAGGCGGAATTCTAAGATCACAGGTGGAATTCTTAGATCAAAGGCATAATTCTGAGATCAGAGGCGGAATTCTTAGATCAAAGGCAGAATTCTAAGATCAAAGGAGGAATTCTTAGATCAAAGGCAGAATTCTGAGATCAAAGGAAGAATTCTAAGATCACAGGCGAAATTCTAAGATCAAAGGCAGAATTCTAAGATCAAAGGAGGAATTCTTAGATCAAAGGCGGAATTCTTAGATTAAAGGTGGAATTCTAAGATCACAGGCAGAATCCGAAGATCAGAGGCGGAATTCTAAAATCGAAGGCAGAATTCTAGAATCAAAGGCGGAATTCTAAGAGAAAATGCAAAATTATGAGGGAAAGTTGGATCTAAAAATGTAATTTAATTTGCCCCTACCGTCTCTTCTACGTTATACCTCTTTTTTTAACATCAAATAATAAATTCAAACTTAACTTGTTGGAAAAACAAACACTTGGAGATAAATCAACTCGATAAAAACTAACTTTAATGACAGAAACCATGTTTTTGAAACATTTATTGGACCATGTTTTAAAGTCTATGGTTTAAAGAAAGCAGTGATGAGATTTTTTTTCAAAGCACATCTCAGACATGGACAGGACGAATCAGCAAAGAAACAAGGTGTACCAGATTGTCCACAGGGGGGCGCCAAGATCAACATGCAGCCCAACAGGAGCTTCAAAGGAGAGATGATGAATGTAAGTTGAATCTTTTAACATTTGTTTTTTAGCTGTAGACACAGGCTTTCAAATAAAACCAGGCTCATGTGGGCTGATTCCTGGAGATCGTCTTGGTGTTGAACTGAATAAAAGGAACAAACTATGAAATATTATCATCGGGGAGCAAAATCCAAAACAACCGAGGCTATTCAGAAAATACTGGTTGCATTGATGAAGTCCAGAGCAGGAATATCAAATCGGACAACTTATCATGTGGAGTTTAAAACTCCAGAAAAGGAGGAAATGGTTTGGTCCTGGTTTGTCTCTACGTTTGCTTTTTGTAGGATTTTTTTTTTTGCAATGACAGATCAACACCGGAAGTGTTCTCATATTTTCCTTTTTCAATTTTTCAGAAAAAACAGAAAACAAAACTTTTTGTAGGATTTGAGTTGAAAATGTTAAGAGCCGTGTTGACGACATTTCTAAGAATGAAAGGCTTTATTTTTTACACTATCCGTATCAACTCTGCAATCCTTGAAAAATGTTAATATTTATTATTTTTAGAATACTTTGGTGACCAGGACAGCTGCTGTTCTAGAAACTGGATTTTTCATTCCAGCTATGGAACATTTCTTTCCTTTCTTTGATAACCTCTGTTTCCTCCTGTATCCTAAAACAAGGAATAAAAACAGAAGTCATAATTAAACTCTCTGAGCCCTGCAGAAAACCAGCTCAGGATCCCTTTGGACTGAGTTAATTCTGGATTTGGGCTTCCCCAGCAAAGCCCACAAGTCTTCAAGTGTAGTCAAGTTCGGACATTTAGAGTCCGGCTTTGTTTTGCACCCAAAACCTGCTCAGGAAGGTTAGACTGAGCTTGTACCTGAAAGGTAGAATGCTGCCTGAAGTGTCTTCCACCCAGGACAGGTGTTCCTTGAGCTCCCTGCAGAGGGCGCTGTTGTTTTTTGCTGTGCATCCTCACCATCCATTTCTGAAGCTTTAAAAGCAGATGGATACCATTTCTTATCTTCCTTATCTTGAAGTTTTTCCCATGTTGCATTCTTACTTGAAAGGAAGTACTTCTGCTCTGTGGTGTTGCCTCTTTAAGACTACTTTTACTTCTTTTATCGCAGTATTATAACTTAATCCACAACTGCCTTCTTCTTTCTCTGAGAGAGGAGGAACAGAAGTAATAAGTAGTGACTGATTCAGGTCTCTTTAAAGCTCCAGTAGGGAGTTTTTAGATGTTGCAAAGCAGTCTGAAACTAATATTGATGTCTCTTTATAAGCCACATAACAAACCCAGTCATCAGCGTAAAGGTTGACTCTTTTGATATAACAATACTTAATGCCTTAAGATGCTCGTATCGTGTTGCTGCACGCTGCAGAAACCAACCTTTTTGCATTTTCCACAACAAAGACACATGTTCAACACGAAATACTCAAAAATATAAGAGTTACAGTTTTGTCCACAGGGGGCGCCAACATCCACTCAAACCAAAACATCGCCTGTCATCCCAAACGAACTCTAAGATGCGATTTAAAGAAGCTAACATCCGAGTAAACGCTCATACAGCACATCCCAGCTGTGCAGATACACACTCACGTCCAGCTATGTGAGGAATCCTGAGGCTGTCGGCAGGAATGTGGATGTTGTAGCAGACAGAAACCGGCACAGAGTCTGATCCTGATGTGGGCGGGTGGCAAGGTGCAGCAAGGACGACGATGGCACACCCCGACTCTGTCTGCAGGGCTCAGAGGCACGAAGAGAGGGAGGGAAGGATTATTATCTGTAACCATGCACAGATTCAGTGACAATGATCTCCTGTGCATCAGCATCTGAAACGCCCTCTAACCATGCAGCCAGTTATTGTTCTTTATCTCTCTGCAGCTGTTCTCTCTTTCTGTTGTGGTAGTTTCTTATCTTCTTCTTTTTCTTAGTAACATCAATAATACACAAATCAATACCATATAAGTCTCTTTAGCATAGTGCTGCTCAGACCTGCTGTCCTTCTGCATCCCCTCTTGAAATCTAGAGTATTTTAAAGGGATAGTTCAGCTGTTTTGAAGGGAGGTAGTGTGAGGTATTGGAGATGTTGAGAAGCCGGCTGGATAACCAGAACATACTGATCACACCGTGTGATATCCTAACTTAGAATATTGATGGTATCATTTTATAACACAGTAACTATCTTATAATGAATTTGATGGTATCCTAACTGTACGATATAAGTATAAGTATTCTATTAACTTATTGTTCCTTGATCAAATTGTGCTGCAGTGAGTAGAAATGTTTTCGCCCTGAAACAAAAAAGGAAATAAAAGAGTAAAAAGTAAAAAGCCAAGGATTCTTGTTTAGCTGGGACTGAACGCCAAGGAGCAAAGATGTGTTTTCAGTCGTGTTTTAAAGTGATCCACAGACTGTGCAGCTCTAACCTGGAGAGGTAGGCTGTTCCACAGCTTTGGGGCCGCTACTGAGAGAGGCTCTGTCCCCACGAGTAGAGAGTCTGGACCGAGGTACTGCCAGGAGCAGCTGGTTTGATGACCTAAGTGCTCTGGAAGTACTGTGAGGCTGTACAAGGTCTGATAAATAAGACAGTGCCAGACCATTTAAAGACTTAAAACAATGAATAAGACCTTGAACTGGATCCTAAAGTTAACAGGCAACCAGTGCAAAGACTCAAGGACAGGACTGATGTGATCCTGTGTCGTGTTGTATCCTATCATATCGTATTGTTTCTTATCATATCACAGTGTTTTGATCGCATTGTATTACATCATATTGATCCTATAAGACCACTTTGTATTCCATCCATCCATCTTCTTCCGCTTATCCGGGTCCGGGTCGCGGGGGCAGCAGTCTCAGCAGGGAAGCCCAGACACTCCTCTCCCCGGCCACTTCCACCAGCTCTTCTGGGAGGATACCGAGGCGCTCCCAGGCCAGCTGAGAGACATAGTCTCGCCAGCGTGTCCTGGGCCTTCCCCGTGGCCTCCTCCCAGTCGGACATGCCCGAAACACCTCCCCAGGGAGACGCCCGGGAGGCATCCTAACCAGATGCCCGAACCACCTCATCTGGCTCCTCTCGATCCGGAGGAGCAGCGGCTCTACTTTGAGCCTCTCCCGGATGTCTGAGCTCCTGACCCTATCTCTAAGGCTGAGCCCAGCCACCCTGCGGAGAAAGCTCATTTCGGCCGCTTGTATTCGCGATCTCGTTCTTTCGGTCACTACCCACAGCTCGTGACCATAGGTGAGGGTCGGAACGTAGATTGACCGGTAAATTGAGAGCTTTGCCTTCTGGCTCAGCTCTCTCTTCACCACGACAGACCGGTACAGCGCCCGCATCACTGCAGACGCCGCCCCGATCCGTCTGTCAATCTCCCGCTCCCTTTTCCCCTCACTCGTGAACAAGACCCCGAGATACTTGAACTCCTCCGCCTGGGGCAAAGACTCCCCTCCGACCCGGAGAGGGCAGGCCACCCTTTTCCGACTGAGCACCATGGCCTCGGACTTGGAGGTGCTGATCCCCATCCCCGCTGCTTCACACTCAGCTGCAAACCGTCCCAGCGCGAGCTGGAGGTCACCGCTCGATGGAGCCAATAGGACGACATCATCTGCAAAGAGCAGAGACGGAATCCCAAGGCCACCGAACCGGAAACCCTCCGCCACTTGGCTGCGCCTAGAAATTCTGTCCATAAAAGTTATGAACAGAACCGGTGACAAAGGGCAGCCCTGGCGGAGTCCAACCCCCACCGGGAACGAATTCGACTTACTGCCGGCAATGCGAACCAGACTCTGGCTCCGACAATACAGGGACTGAATGGCCCGTAGCAACAAGCCATCCACCCCATATTCCCGGAGCACCCTCCAAAGGATACCTCGGGGGACACGGTCGTAAGCCTTCTCCAGGTCCACAAAGCACATGTGGACTGGTTGGGCAAACTCCCATGCCCCCTCCAGCACCCTCCCGAGGGTATAGAGCTGGTCCAGTGTTCCACGGCCAGGACGAAAACCGCATTGTTCCTCCTGTATCCGAGGTTCAACCAACAGCCGGACTCTCCTCTCCAGCACCCTAGAGTAGACTTTCCCAGGGAGGCTGAGGAGTGTGATCCCCCTATAGTTGGAACACACCCTCTGATCCCCCTTCTTGAAAAGGGGGACCACCACACCCGTCTGCCACTCCAGAGGCACCGTCCCCGATGTCCATGCAACGTTGCAGAGGCGTGTCAACCAGGACAGCCCTACAACATCCAGAGCCTTGAGGAACTCGGGGCGGATCTCATCCACCCCCGGGGCCCTGCCGCTTCGGAGCTGTTTGACTGCCTCCGCGACCTCGGCCCCAGTGATGAACGAGCCCACCACCAAATCCCCCGGCTCAGGTCCCTCCTCGGAATGCATGTTGGTGGAATTGAGGAGATCCTCGAAGTATTCCTTCCACCGCCCGACTATACTCTCAGTCGAGGTCAGCAGCTCCCCATCCACACTGTAAACTGTGCGAACAAAGGGCCGCTTCCCCTTCCTAAGCCGTCGGACAGTTTGCCAGAACCTCTTCGAGGCCGACTGAAAGTCTTCCTCCATGGCCTCACCAAACCTCTCCCACGCCCGAGTTTTCGCCTCGCCAACCGCCCGGGCCGCAGATCGCTTGGTCTGCCGGTACCTGTCAGCTGCCTCCGGAGTCCCACAAGCCAGCCACGACCTGTAGGACTCCAACCTAAAAGCAACCTAACAGGGTCCTCCGCCAGACGTTCCCAGCAGACCCTCACTGTTCGTTTGGGTCTGCCAGGTCTGTCTGGCATCCTCCCCCGCCACCTGATCCAACTCACCACCAGGTGGTGATCAGTTGACAGCTCTGCTCCTCTCTTCACTCGAGTGTCCAGAACATACGGCCGCAGATCAGCCGATACGACTACAAAGTCGATCAGCGATCCGCGACCTAGGGTGTCCTGGTGCCACGTGCACTTGTGAACACCCTTATGTTCGAACATGGTGTTCGTTATGGACAAACTGTGACTCGCACAGAAGTCCAACAACTGAACACCGCTCGAGTTCAGATCAGGCAGGCCGTTCCTCCCAATCACGCCCCCCCAGGTCACGCTGTCATTGCCCACGTGAGCATTGAAGTCCCCCAGCAGGACAATGGAGTCCCCAGTCGGGGCGCCTTCCAGCACCCGTCCCAAAGACTCCAAAAAGGGTGGGTACTCTGAACTGCCGTTCGGTGCATAAGCACAAACGACAGTCAGGACCCGTTCCCCGACCCGAAGGCGCAGGGAAACAACCCTTTCGTCCACCGGGGAAAACTCCAACACACAGGCAGAGAGCTGGGGAGCTATGAGCAAGCCCACACCCGCCCTCCGCCTCTCACCCGGTGCAACTCCAGCAAAGAAGAGGGTCCAACCCCTCTCGAGAAGGTTGGTTCCGGAACCCGAGCAGTGCGTAGAGGTGAGCCCGACTATATCTAGCCGGTATCTCTCAACCTCCCGCACCAACTCCGGCTCCTTCCCCACCAGAGAGGTGACGTTCCATGTCCCAAAAGCCAGTTTCCGTAACCGAGGATCGGACCGCCAAGGCCCCCGCCTTTGGCCGCCGCCCAATCCTCTTCGCACCGGACCCCTGTGAGTCCCCCTGCAGGTGGTGAGTCCACGGGAGGAACACTTTGCAAAACTTTGTATTGCATGAATGTTTTATTGGGGCACTGGTTAGCTTAGCTGTTTAAGCCCATGCTTTGTGCACTAAGGCTGTGGATCTTTCCTCCTCTTCTCTACTCCAAACATTTCCTCTCTGATCTGGGGAAGCCCAAAGGGCCAGTATCCTCCTCCTAACTCAACACTTGATTCTGATTGGCCAATCAGGGCCTTCTATGGTCTGCTATCTCTGCACAGTGAACCGCTGCATCACCTGCTGCAGCTCCATGTTGCAACAACCTGTTTATGATAATAATCCCTGACTCGTCAAACCATCAGTGAGTGAATTCTTTAAGTTTCCTGCAGGCCAAACCCAAACAGAGAGATAAGAGTCAACAGAGCGACTCAGAGCGAGAGAGAGAGAGAGAGAGGGAGTCAGCAGGGGCGAGGTTCACCAGCCTGGGGAGGACAAACCAGTTTCTGTCTGGAGGGTGTGTACCAGCCCTGCCCGACCTGACAGGCTCGTCCCTGCCTCACACACACAGCAGGCGACTCGCTCCATCACACACCAGCTCTCGTCTCCTCGCTCCCTCATTGAACAAGATGCCTCTCCAGTCCAATCTGTCCCGCAGGGGCTACGGCTCCAACAAGGCCGTGGACACGCAGTCGGATGGGAAGTCGTTCGATGAGCTGAAGCAGGAGTGTCTGCGGGAGGGGGTCCTGTTCGAGGATCCAGACTTCCCAGCTGTGGACTCTTCCCTCTACTACAGCCAGACTGTGCCCGTCAACATTGAATGGAAGAGGCCCAAGGTGAGTCCTGACTCTGTCTGACTCTTTAAATTCAGGGTTCTAGGAAGCTTGGATGATGCTCTGGTGATCACAGTATCTGAAGGAGTGAGCGGGCGGTGAGAGGAGAGTTTAAATGTCTCAGTCAGTGTCAGAGGAGGCTGGAGGTGTGTTGAATGAAGCCTCTCTTGGTGTGATGAGATGTTATTTCACTCCAACAGGGGTTAGGATAAAAACACTCAGATGTTCTGAAGCTTCCCGGCTCTGAAAAGTCTGATTTGGTCCAACTTGAATAAATAAAACTCTGATCGCCGGCTTATGTGAGGATCATTGTTTCACAGAGTTTACACTCTTGAGTTTGTACTTTGCTTTATTGCGTTAACATAAAATAAGCAATCAGCTGTTTATCCAGTCGTTGCAGCAAAACCAGTCCTGCTGGAAATCAGTGTAAATAGAGCCAAGTGCAAGCCAGCTCCTCTGCAGACTTTATCCCCACACGCCTCGCTGTAATCTGCTGTGACAGTCTGCAGGGCTGATATATCGCCTTTCAGCTGATCAGCTCCAGATTTGAGTCGCAGATCTTTACGTGATGCCACCCTATGCCGAGTATGACAGTTGCATAGTTTGTTTCCGGTGTCTTGAATTGTTAGAATGCCTTCAGTGCTGATCTCCACTGAGTAAACTCTGAGGAACTAATCACTCACATTCGTTACAATCACATTTCTGTATTGGGCGTTCCTTCAGAGTAAATGCTTGGAGTTTTTTGGTGTGTGTGTGTGTGTGTGTTCCACTGACTGGGATTCAAAGCTGATTAACATGCCAGGAATGTGAACACACCTATTAAAGGCACCTGTGTCACCTTTCAACTGTCATCCCTTATTCTTTTATTCAACAAACCAACCTGTTTTTTTTGTTTTCCTCTGTTTTCCAGGAGATCTGTGAAAACCCAAAGTTCATCGTGGGCAAAGCTGACAGGACAGATATCTGCCAAGGACAGCTCGGTTAGTTCTCACTCATCAGCCTTTTTTTTTTATGTCTCTCATGTAGATGTGTTTCACTCATTTTCCCATAATGCACCTCTTTGTCACCACAGGGGACTGCTGGCTCTTGGCAGCTATCGCATCCTTGACACTCAAAAAAGATACCCTGGCCAAGGTCGTCCCCCACGACCAGGACTTTGATCGAAGATACGCCGGCATCTTCCACTTCCAGGTACGCTCAGTGGATTGACTGATGATGTCTGAACACAGGAGGTTCAGTGATCCACTTCTGTCTCATGTGCTCAAAAATACAAAACAAAACAGA
Organism: Notolabrus celidotus; assembly: GCF_009762535.1. Classification (NCBI taxonomy): domain Eukaryota; kingdom Metazoa; phylum Chordata; class Actinopteri; order Labriformes; family Labridae; genus Notolabrus; species Notolabrus celidotus. The sequence continues at coordinate 37,999,027 of NC_048278.1, forward strand.
ACTATACTTTAACATAAAAATATACCACACAGATTAATGTAGAATAAACAGAGGTACAAATGTAACACCATTAAAAAAACAACGCATCATTTATTTAAAGAAACATTGACACAGACTGTATACCAGCTGGTAATCTACTTTAAGCTAACTGTTCCCTCACTATATACTAGCTGTAAATCTATTTTAAGCTAGCTGTAAATCTACTTTAAGCTAGCTGTTCCCTCACTGTATACTAGCTGTAAATCTACTTTAAGCTAACTGATCCCTCACTGTATACTAGCTGTAAATCTACTTTAAGCTAACTGTTCCCTCACTGTATACCAGCTGTAAATCTACTTTAAGCTAGCTGTTCACTCACTGTATACTAGCTGTAAATCTACTTTAAGCTAACTGTTCCCTCACTGTATACTAGCTGTACATCCACTTTAAGCTAACTGTTCCCTCACTGGTATACCAGCTGTAAATCTACTTTAAGCTAACTGTTCCCTCATTGTATACTAGCTGTAAATCTATTTTAGGCTAGCTGTAAATCAACTTTAAGCTAACTGTTCACTCACTGTTGACTAGCTGTAAATCTATTTTAAGCTACCTGTAAATCAACTTTAAGCTAACTGTTCACTCACTGTTGACTAGCTGTAAATCTACTTTAAGCTAACTGTTCCCTCACTGTACATTAGCAGAAAAATGTCTTTAAGCTAGCTGTTCCCTCATTGTATACTAGCTGTAAATCTATTTTAGGCTAGCTGTAAATCAACTTTAAGCTAACTGTTCACTCACTGTTGACTAGCTGTAAATCTATTTTAAGCTACCTGTAAATCAACTTTAAGCTAACTGTTCACTCACTGTTGACTAGCTGTAAATCTATTTTAAGCTAGCTGTAAATCTACTTTAAACTAGCTGTAAATCTACTTTAAGCTAGCTGTTCACTCACTGTATACCAGCTGTAAATCTACTTTAAGCTAACTGTTCCCTCACTGTAAACTAGCTGTAAATCTACTTTAAGCTAACTGTTCCCTCACTGTACATTAGCAGAAAAATGTCTTTAAGCTAGCTGTTAACTCACTGTATACTAGCTGTAAATGTATTTATGCTAACTGTTCCCTCACTGTACATTAGCAGAAAAAAATCTTTAAGCTAGCTTATAACTCACTGTATACTAGCTGTAAATCTATTTATGCTACCTTTAAGCTAACTGTTCCCTACCAGCTGAGATTCTACTTTAAGCTAACTTTAAGTCAACTTTACATTTTTTTGTAGTCTGAGTCTGACTTTATGTTAACTCTTACTGTCAGCTAACTGTACTAACTATGTGTTATCTGTAGATTCACAGTAAGTGAACTATATGCTGTAGGCAAGCGCTCTGTTAGCTAAGGATTTAATGTTGTGTAATTGTTATCTGTACATCTACTATATTGCTCTAAGCTAACTTTATGCTAACTGAATGTATTCTGTTTTAGTTCTGGCAGCACAACCAATGGCTGGACATCGTGGTGGACGACAGGCTGCCGACAGTGAGAGACAAACTCATCCTGCTACACTCAGCCTCCAACGACGAGTTCTGGAGCGCCCTGCTGGAGAAAGCTTACGCCAAGTAAGGAAACTTATTCAGTTTCAAATGTTCTTGTGGAAATGTTTGTTTTCATGGATTGCCATCGCAGGAAGTCTGTAATTTGGGAATCGTGTATCCTCTGTAGAGCACAAACATGCTTTCTTTACTTTCATGGCAGCAGAGTTAGATGTTAGCCATGCTTTGCTCCAGACAAAAATATCTCAACCACTCTCCAACATATTTAAGTTCAGTTTGGTGTTCATTGATTTGATGACCTTGGTGATTTAAGATCTTCTACTCCAAGGCAAACACCAGTCACCAAGTCACAAAGTCTCAGTATCGACAACAAAGTTTGAAAGTTCTGCTAAAACAAAAATCCTCTGTAGCTGTGTTTAATCCAAAGTGTTGCTTTGCCAGAACAAAGAGACAGACTGAAGGATGGATGGTGAGCAATGTCAATATTATTCTTGCAAAGCATCATGGGAAGTTACCTTTTCACTGAGCCTATGATAACATGGTGGCGTTGGCATTTTACACAAAGCGCTAATGTTCCTCACATATGGTCATCCCCATGTTCCTGTGGTTATATGTTCCCGGTAAAGATCCAAAGTTTGGGAACATGTGCAGCAAATTTGGGACCTCCGGTTTCAGGGAGTGTGTGCTGTAAATGGGTCATTCCAGCATGTTTACCTCAGGAAACATCCAACTTAAAGAAATATGATTGCTTACAGCAGAAACTCCTTTGAACATTTTTAAAAAGGCCGTTTTTTTACGGGATGAACCAAGATTACTGAAAGAGTCGGGACACCAGGATTTAACCTCAACTTGAGAATTAAAGCAGCACTTTTTCTTTGTCAGACTTCACGGCAGCTACGAGTCCCTGAAGGGCGGCAGCACCATGGAGGCCATGGAGGACTTCACCGGTGGAGTGGGCGAAATGTACGAGACCAAGAAAGCTCCAGATAACCTGTTCGCCATCATGAAGAAGGCTCTGGACAGAGGATCCATGATGGGCTGCTCTATTGATGTAAAGACAGAAACCTCCTCCTGACATACGGTTTATTAATCGATGTTTCTAGAGTTCGTCTTCTCATGTTGTCCTGGTTTTCTCCAGATCTCCAGCTCTGCAGAGTCCGAGGCTAAGACGAGCTCTGGCCTGGTGAAGGGACACGCCTACTCGATCACAGGCGTGGAGGAGGTAAGAGAGCACAACCACAGTCCAAGTGGTGTTCGCATTTAGCTAAGAGCACTGTTGTACTTCAGAAAAGCTTCCTCTGACTTGCATGTTCTGAGCAAGTGGCGACCTCCATCTTGATAAGAAAAACAGAGTCCAATGCAGAAGTCCTAAAAACTGCAGTTCCTGGAGTGTCCACTTGAGGCTGTCTCCAAAAGCTCAGGAAACCCCATTAACCCCCGTGTTAAAATCCTCATTTTTGGATCAGTCATAAACATGTCTCCAGCTTGGTACAAAAAAACACAGTTACATGATTAAACATAATTAGGGGTGTGGCTAGGGGCGCTGGTGGCCTAGCGGTCTAAGTGCCTCAAGTATTAAGGCAATAGTCCTTGTCGCAGAGGTCGCCCGTCGACTCCTGGACAGACAACCATTTGCTGCATGTCTTCCCCCGCTCTCTACTACCAAAGCTTCCTGTCTCTCTTCAGCTGTCCTGTCAATAAAGGCGTAAAAGCCCAAAAATATAATTTAAAAAAATAATAATAATTGGGGATGCGGCTGACTTTGACAGGCAGGTGCTTAGTAGCTAAAAGCTAGGAGGCTAACGGGTCCCTTTAAATCAGTTTACGGTGCTTCTCACTGAGAGGGCTAAAGGTTTGGTTGAGTCAGCATTTCCAGCATGGCGACCACCATCTTTGGACTTCAAAACTTTGGGCTTTAAAATTCTAAAAAGAAAGTCTAGGTTTTGGAGTCAGTGGTCCAAAGTAAAGTTTAATCCTAGCAGCACAAACTTCAAAAACAAAGACGAGGGAAGGAGTTTAAAAATTCTCCATGAACAGTTAAAATCAGGAATGTGTTGCAAATTTAGAAGCAGAGTTTTGTAGGAGTGCATGCTGCTGAAAGGTCTTTTTTAACACAGTGATATATCAGCCTGGTAAAAGGACATCCCATACTCCAACACAGGCCTTTAGGAAGGGAGAGCTCTAAAGCAGGAAAAGCAAACGCACAACCAAAACTCTAAGGCTGTTTTCAAAACGGCGTGCTACATACTACCTACGAATGTAGTAGACGGTAGATACTGCCAACTACATACTGCGTTTGAAGGTAGTATGTAGTACGTCTGTTCTGTTGGATCTGGTCTGCAGGATGCTGGGTCAGGCGTTGCTGGATTTCCGGTTTTGAAATTTTCCTGAATCAATAGACATCCGGGGAGTTTTGGAATACTGCACATTTTGCTCTTGTTCACATACTACAGACTGAAATTAGGCAAAATCAGTACGTACTGCTAGGATCGTAGGCGGTTTCGAAAACAGCCCTAAGTGTTTGTTCTCGTCTGTTTTTTAAGGTGAACTACAGAGGACGGAAGACGAAGCTGGTCCGTGTCAGAAACCCCTGGGGTCAGGTCGAGTGGAACGGACCCTGGAGCGACAAGTAAGCAATAAATGACTTTGAAAAATATATCAAATATGTAAAGAAATATATTTCAGTATGTTGCTTGTAGGATTGGATGGGAAAAAAGTCTCAAAGTCTTCTTTAAGACAACCAGAGTGAAAGAGGAAAATATGCAATATTTGTTCAGTTAATGTTCAGTAAACACAAAAACAGTGTTGTCTCCCAGTTTCCATTCAAATTAGTGAACAAATAAAGGAACAAAACAACACGCACATGACCAAGAGTGACTTACAGCTTAGATTTTATGGAGCGCAGAGTCAAAAGAAACATTTTGAAATCACGAAGAATGTTTGAAGAAGTTTGACAAAGTGTGAGCGTCTTGGTTTTGTTCTTGCCGTTTCAGATCCGGAGAGTGGGATTATGTCGACCAGTCTGACAAAAATCGCATTCAGCAGAACTCAACAGAGGATGGAGAATTCTGGTGAGTCCACAGGAACACAGTGTGAGGAGCGCAGAGTTTTAAAATGCATGAACAACAAATTTAAAGGCACAGTAAGCGTTTTTCATGTTGTGTTGATTCTGGCGCCCCCTCTGGATGAAACCGGCAGTGCTCTTCAGGGATGAAGGCTGCATTTCACATTCTGAGACGACTTTTATCAGGATGCGGAGTGATGAGGTCATGTGTTGATTTGTAGCTACGTCAAATTATGAACTGTAACGTAACAACGAATAAACTTTGTAGCCTCTGATTTATGAATGTTAGCTAGCTTACAAAAGGTGAACGGACGTACCGGTTTAACGTTACCCGTCACAGCCCTGGTGTCATGATGTCTGTAAATATGCACACGGTTTAGTCCTCAAAGAACAGTGAAGCATTCACATGCCTCATAAACATTAAAGGTGACATATCATGCAAAATGGACTTTTTAATGGTTCTTTCCCTGAAATATGTGTCCCTGTCTACAAACCCCCCGAGAATGAAAAGAATCCATTCTGCCCCTGTTCTGATTTCTCCACCTTTCTGTAAATGTGTGTGAAACCAGCCGTTTCAGACTTCAGTGTTTTTGTTACGTAACAACAATATCCGGTCTGTAACAGGAAGTCAGAGCTCGGAGCTTGTTCAGCCCATAGACTGTATAAAATACAACTCAACCCCTCCTCCGTTTTTCATTCCCTGCACACATGTGTGCTAACAAGGAGCTTAGGAGGGAGGCATGCTAGTTGTAGGCTGTCTTAATAAACACAAAGGTCGCTTTGACTCCCCACGTCTGCAGATTTGAAGATATAGTGGATGATTTTTATTTATCATGGATAAGTGCTAGCGCTAGTTAGCATAGCTACATAGCTACATGTTCATAGCTGTAGCTGTAGCTGTAGCTGTGTACCAAGACACACGTCGACATACTGACAAATAAAACAACAAGAAACACTAAATCTGTGACCAATCCTTCAGAAAAGGTCCCGCTGCCTTTCTGGCAGAGGTCGGTTTTACTCCCCACGTCTGCAGATTTGAAGATCTAGTGGATGATTTTTATTTGTCATGGATAAGTGCTAGCGCTAGTTAGCATAGCCACATAGCTACATGTTCGTAGCTGTGTACCAAGACACACGTCTACATACTGATAAATAAAACAACAAGAAACACTAAATCTGTGACCAATCCTTCAGAAAGGTCCTGCTACAGGCGCCTCTCCGTCGGGATCAGATTCAGAGGGTTGAAGTATCTCAGTATCTCTGAGCAGCCGTGTATATTCAGCCAACATGTAAACATTAGATCAACGTGCTGGAGAGCCGAGGCACATCCACTTCCTGAGGGGGCGTGGTCAGAGGGAAAACAGAGTGTTCTGATGAGGAATGAAGAAGAGGACTTTTCAGGCAGACCAAAATCTGATTTCAAAGTGTTTTTTTGAGCATAAACTTTAAAGACATGTTTTGGGGACCTCTTAGACCGATATATGTTGATGAAAAAAGCGTGATATGTCCCCTTTAAATCCTGTTCATAGCCGGTTAGCTCTTTTAGCTAGCAGAGCCCTTGTTGAAGATTTTCTCCATCTGAAATAATATTTCAAAAGAAACTGACGTGTGTTTGATAATCCTGCTTCAGTGTCAGCCATGAGGACTAAACAAAAGAAATGTATCTAAAGAAAAAACTCCTCACTGTGCCTTTAATTTAAAGCAGCCTTAAAACAGAGCTTTTACATTGATTTAACCAAATGTACAGAACATCCTCCCGAAGGCATTTTAGAAACATAAATGTTGATTTTAACATTATAGTACTTAGAAATGTCTATTTATGGCGTGTTAGTACGAAGATGTCACGAACTTGTGCATTTTGTCCTCAGGATGGAGTTTGAGGACTTCAAGAGGAACTATGACAAAGTGGAGATCTGCAACATGACGCCTGACGACCTCACGGACAACACAAAGCGTCACTGGGAGGTCAACATGTTCGAAGGAAACTGGATCCGGGGCTCCACAGCTGGAGGCTGCAGGAACTTCATCGGTACATCCATCTCTTGCTGTTCGAGCATCGAGCTGCTCAAACGTGTCCGAGTTGGTGTTTTTTTTTTAAAGCTCTCTAAAGCTCCACGTCTTTAATCTGCAGACACATTTTGGACCAACCCGCAGTTCAAGCTGCAGCTGGAGGACGCCGATGATGATGACGACGTGTGCAGCGTGGTCATCGCTCTGATGCAGAAGAACAGGAGGCAGCTGAGGAAGGAAGGCATGGACATGGAGACCATCGGCTTTGCAGTGTACGAGGTCAGAGAGGATGGATACAAAGTTTAATGTGCTGACAACAAAACTTAAAATGAAGAAGATGAGAGCAGTGAAGATGTGTTTCTTTTCTACCAGAGTGTCAATGAGTTTCTTTTCCCTCCAGGCTCCAGACGATGAAGACCAGCAGGGCAAAGACTTCTTCCGTTACCATGCATCCAAGGCTCGCAGCAAGACCTACATCAACATGAGGGAGGTGTCGGAGCGCTTCACGCTGCCTCCTGGGAAATACCTGCTGGTTCCCACCACCTTCCAGCCCCACCACGAGGCCGACTTCATCATCAGGATCTTCTCTGAGAAGCAAGCCAAAGCTCTGTGAGTGAAAATAAGAAGACTCAGAGAAACACTGCACACAGAATTAGAAAAAAGGGATCAAAGTCAGAATTCCAAGACCAAAGTCAGACGAAAAGATCAAAGTCAGAATTCTGAGATAAAAGTCAGAATTCTAGGATCAAGGTCAGAATTCTGGGATCAAAGATAGGCTTCCAGGATCAAAGTCAAATTTCTGAGATCAAAGTCAGACTTCCAGGATCATAGACAGACTTCCAGGATCATAGTCAGACTTCCAGGATCATAGTCAGACTTCCAGGATCATAGTCAGACTTCCAGGATCAAAGTCAGAATTCCAGGATCATAGTCAGACTTCCAGGATCATAGTCAGAATTCCAGGATCAAAGTCAGAATTCCAGGATCATAGTCAGACTTCCAGGATCATAGTCAGAACTCCAGGATCATAGTCAGACTTCCAGGATCAAAGTCAGAATCCAGGATCATAGTCAGACTTCCAGGATCAGAGTCAGAATTCCAGGATCATAGTCAGACTTCCAGGATCATAGTCAGACTTCCAAGATCAAAGTCAGACTTCCAGGATCATAGTCAGACTTCCAGGATCATAGTCAGACTTCCAGGATCATAGACAGACTTCCAGGATCATAGTCAGACTTCCAGGATCATAGTCAGACTTCCAGGATCATAGTCAGACTTCCAGGATCATAGTCAGACTTCCAGGATCAAAGTCAGAATTCCAGGATCATAGTCAGACTTCCAGGATCATAGTCAGACTTCCAAGATCAAAGTCAGAATTCCAGGATCATAGTCAGACTTCCAAGATCAAAGTCAGACTTCCAGGATCATAGTCAGACTTCCAGGATCATAGTCAGACTTCCAGGATCATAGTCAGACTTCCAGGATCAAAGTCAGAATTCCAGGATCATAGTCAGAATTCCAGGATCATAGTCAGACTTCCAGGATCATAGTCAGACTTCCAGGATCAAAGTCAGAATTCCAGGATCATAGTCAGAATTCCAGGATCATAGTCAGACTTCCAGGATCATAGTCAGACTTCCAGGATCATAGTCAGAACTCCAGGATCATAGTCAGACTTCCAGGATCATAGTCAGACTTCCAAGATCAAAGTCAGAACTCCAGGATCATAGTCAGACTTCCAGGATCAAAGTCAGACTTCCAGGATCAGAGTCAGACATCTGAGATGAAAGACAGAATGCCAGGATCAAAAAAGAGTCTGACTTCTGACAAATGTGGATAAACAGTTCTCTTCCTTTGTTCACATACAGGATATCATTCTCTTGATTTTAAGATTCATATTAATGATCAAAGAAGCCAAAACATGAGACTTTGCTTGTTGGTATAAAAGCAGCATCAGGGCAATAACATAAATAAATAACAAACACAGAATCCCTGAATATTCCTGGTGTCTGACTGATATCTGCTTCTGTTCCAAAGGGAGATGGGGAGCACTGTGGACGCTGACCTCCCAGAGGTAAGTAAAGCACCCAGGAATCATAATCCATCATCGTGTCTGAATCGATCCCCGCGGTCTGACCGTGCTGCTGATGTGTTCTTCCCTCCAGCCGCCCATGCCCAGCGAGCCGGAGGACGAGACAGACGAGGAGAAAGGCCTGAGGAGGCTGTTCGACCAGCTCGCAGGAGACGTAAGAAACATCCACGAGATCAGAACATGAGGTTTAATGTGTGACATGACCCGACCCTGAGTCTCTCTCCTGAATCCTCTTCTCTACAGGACCAAGCGATCTCTGTCGTAGAGCTGCAGCAGATGTTGAACGGAGTTCTCAGCAGACGTACGTAAACGCAACAGTTCACGTGTTCTTTCGTCTTCTTCTTCAAACATTCACTGACGCTGATTTCTTTCAAATTACTTGAACTGTCCTTTTGATATCTTGTTCCAACAAACTTATCTTGCTTGATGCATTGGAAGATATTTTTACCAGCCCGTGACAGAAACCTTGAATCAAACGTAAACTGACCGTCTTCTTCTGCGAGTCCTTCTTACACTTCAGGCGTTTTTCGACCTATAGGAACTAGGGTCTTAATTTAGTTCAGGGGAAGATAATCTCCCCCCTAAAAAGCCCCTGCTAGGGGGGTAGTACTTTTCAAAGGTCCCGGGACTTTCGGGGGGCGGGGCCTGCAATGCTGAACGTGTCTGATTGGTAGATTAACCGTGTTTTTATTCCTCCCTCCGTCCACAATAACATCACACACATCTGTGATTCACTTGATTTCTCTTTCTTTCATTAGTTTTTATTTGTTCTATCTTTTTTGTATGTGTGTGTACTTTTCAAAAGAAGAAGCTGTGATTCTCTTGATTTAGCAGCTTGTAACAGTAGTCTTCTCTCAGCCCACCGTGAATGCGTCTCTCCTCCCGGTGTTCCGGTTTTTAAAGTGACCCTGTAAACTGGAGACCTTCAGCTGAACGTGTCAGTGTTTGTGTTGATTCATTCATTGCTTTTTCCATGTTTTTAACCGCAGGCACAACATTTTCACTTTTTTTCATGTTTTTCTGCTTTTGGAGCACAATTTCAAGTTTGAGAAAAATTTATTTTTTCATCTTTTTTGTCAATTTTTTTTTGTCAATTTTAATTTTTTTCAAAAAAAAAATTGTGAAATTTTTTTTTTGTCAAAAGATTTTCAAAAATTTTTTTGTCAAATTTTTTTTGGTCAAATTTTTTTTTGTCCAAAATGAATTTGTCAAAAAATAAATTTCAAAATTTTTTGTTCAAAATTTTTTTTTCAATTTTTTCCAAAAACCATTCACAGTCATTGTTTTTTCCATCTGTGATTCACTTGATTTCTCTTTCTTTCATTAGTTTTTATTTGTTCTATCTTTTTTGTATGTGTGTGTACTTTTCAAAAGAAGAAGCTGTGATTCTCTTGATTTAGCAGCTTGTAACAGTAGTCTTCTCTCAGCCCACTGTGAATGCGTCTCTCCTCCCGGTGTTCTGCTTTTAAAAGTGACCCTGTAAACTGGAGACCTTCAGCTGAACGTGTCAGTGTTTGTGGAGTTTAAACAGCTGTTGAAACACAGAGGGAGTTCCTGGGAATGCAAACTAGTTTAGTTTTTATTAAGATTTCAAAATATCCTCATCAGATATTTAATGATGGTCTAAAGACGTTTATGAGGGATGCATCCGGCTGAGAGTCTCCAGTTAACAGGGTCGCCGTTTAAACCAAAACACCGGGCGATCTCTGCGATCACGGCTTTTTGAGTTCAAAAGGATTTTAAAGCCGTGTTGAAACGTCTTTGCTACTCGCGCTTATCTCCTCTCACGTGTTGATTCAGTGAATCCATCTGTGATGAAATATAGCACCATCTAAAACAGACCAGCTGAGTCTCTTCATGCTAACAGGCTAACTGTTGTGTTGCTCATAATGATACCTGCCTGTCCGTCTGCTTCTATGGTGTCATCTGTGATGAATGGCATTCCTCTTTGTGTTACTGCCCTCTACTGGTGTTGATTCATTCATTGCTTTTTCCATGTTTTTAACCTCAGGCAAAAAAATTTCACTTTTTGTCATGTTTTTCTCCTTTTGGAGCACAATTTCAAAGTTGAGGAAAATACATTTTTTTGACAGGCTCCTGGTCAACTTTTTGGTTATTTTTTTCTACGTCAAATTTTTTTTTTGTTCTTTTTTTTTTCGTCAAATTTTTATTTTTCAAAAAAAAAATTTTTTTTTTTTTTTTCAATTTTTTTTTGTCAAATTTTTGTTTTTCAAAAAAAAAAAAAAAATTCTATTTTTTTTCTCCCCCAAAAAAAAAAAAAAAAGGTTTTTTTTCAAATTTTTTTTTTTTCAATTTTTTTCCCCAAATTTTTCAAAAACCATTCAGTCATTGTTTTTTCCATATGTGATGAATGGCATTCCTCTTTGTTTTACTGCCCTCTACTGGTCTGGTGGTGTAGTGCATTTACTTTGTTTCTTTCTCCATGCGTCACTGGCCTGATTTACACAATCTACCCGGGACTTTGAAACGCAGACAACAATGGGGGCACAGGAACCTTTTAGTTCAGGGGGAAGTAGTCCTGGGGGCTAAAAGACCCTGGGACTCTTGGTCGAAAAGCACCTTAAGTGCCCAAACGCCACGTCTTTTTTTACGAACTGGGGAGGAAACTTTCGTTGGTGCGGTTAGAGTCCCTCGCTTTCACACGCTGCAGTTAAAGCTAGCTAGCTGGTTCCTTAGTCTTCTTCTTCTGTTGCTGCTTCTTCTTCGTCTTCTCTCTGTTTTATGGCGGGTTACAACCAGCGTAAAGACGCTCTACTGCCCCCTACTGTGAACCTATTCATTATCGTTAAGAGTTGAATTGTGCAACAGTCAGTGTGTTACATTTCGTGTGTTTTGTTCGTCTGCAGGAAGAGAGATTAAGTTCGACGGCCTGAGTCTCAACACCTGCCACAGCATCATCAACCTGATGGACGTATCCTTACACTACGATACACACAAACCTCAGCTGTGTGACTTTATCTCGTACGGTCTTTGTTCCTCTTCTTCTGCTTTGATCCAATGACACCGACGTAAAGAAGGAGGAGCTTATTTCCTTGACAGAGATCCAGGTGGACAACACGGGGATGCTGGAGTTCCAGGAGTTTAAGGTGTTCTGGGAAAAGATGAAGAAGTGGATCGTAGGTTTCGTGTGATTGAATCAGGATGAAGGATGTTTTTTAACACTGATGTTTTTCTATGTTTAATGTTAAATACTGCTGAGGTTGTTGAAGGTGAACTCTCCTCCTTCCAGATGCTCTTCCTGTCCTTCGACACGGATCGCTCAGGGAAGATGTCGTCGTACGAGCTTCGTAGCGCTCTGAAAGCTGCAGGTGAGCGAGGACAGAGAGTTAATCAAACTCTGACCGACATCCTGAAGACTTTAAATCACCTCTTTGTTTGTGTCTGTTTTCTTTTCTTGGCAGCTGTTTGAAGTGTTATTGTGTTTTTTCTGTGGTCCCAGATTTTTAACTATTTTAGAGCTTTTGAAAAAAAAGCACAAAAAAAGTTCACTTTTTTTATATGAGGATTATTTACAAAGTCAAACTACACTTTACTTAAGAGACATCATTCAGCTAAGAATTCAGTTTTTAATCTCCAAAATCTGAGGATGAAGTCAGAATTCTGATTACATTTTTTATTACTAAGAAAGAAAAAAATCTGTTTTTGTAGAATTTTATTGTTCTTGAGATATTGTTGATCTTCGCCTCAGAATTCCAAGAAAATAATTCTTTTTTTTTTTGACTGTTATCTCGTTATCTTAATTTAAAGGAAAACAAACAGAATTCAGATTTTCTTTTTCCTGGATCTGAGATTATTTTCTGAATTCTGACTATAATCTCTGAATCTTAAGAAAGAATGTCAGAATCCTGAGTTAAATTTTAAAAGTCTAAAAAGAAAGTTTCAGATTTTTTTTTTATCTCAGGTGTGAGAAAAAAATAGAATTCCTTACAAAAGGTCAGAACTCTGACTTTGCAGGATTCTGTTTTTTTGGTTGTTTTTTTTTTAGAATTTTGACTTTCAGCTTATTATTACAAGAAAATCTGGAAATATTTTCACTCTGTATAATATTTTGAATCTTTAGAAAAACAGTCTTTTTACTCAGAATTCCAGGAATAAAAAAGTCACTTTTTTTGACTATTATTTAAGAATCAAAATATAAAGAAAAAAACAAAAACAGAATTTTGAATATTTACTCAGAATGTCAAGAAAAAAATGTAAAAACCGTGACTTTAAATTTTAGAATTCTAAAACAGAAATTATAAATTCTGACTTTAAGAAATAAAATAGATAGTTCCTTGAAAAAAGTCAAAATTCTGACTTTGCATAATAATCTTCATTTATTAATTTGTAGAATTTCAACATTTATTAGAATCCTGCCTTATCTTAAAATTCCAAGAAAAACAAGTAAATATTTTGACTCCATTTAATATTTTGAATCTTTAGAAGAACAGTCAGAAGTTTGACTTATTTTAAGACCATAAATTATCATCAGAAACTTTAAATTTGTATAAAGAATAATAAATCCTTCCTTTGATCTCAGATCAGAGAGAGTAAATGTTAAACTGAACTCTGAGGAGAAGGTCAGAACTTTAAAAGAGTCAGTGTGTTTAGTTTGTTTTTCAGGTCTGGTGTGTTTGAGTTGTGTCTGGTGTTGTTTATGTTGTTGTTTAGTAAACACAGTAGAGGTTTAGTGGTGAGCACATGATGTCAGTGAACGTGTGATTATCTGTAGTTTTAACATGAAGACCAGGTCTGAGTGTTTCCCTCTGCGTGTTCTTGCAGGCATGCAGCTGAACAACCAGCTCCTGCAGCTGCTCAGCCTCAGGTTCGCCGATGAAAAATACGACATCGACTTCGACGACTACCTCACCTGCATCGTCCGCCTGGAGAACATGTTCAGTACGTCCCTCCACAAAGACACACTCTGAACCCTCTGCATGAAACCAGATCATCACAATGTGAAGTTACTCTGTGCTGACTCAAAGTCTTTCTCTGATCCAGGACTCTTCCAGGCCATGGACAGCTCAAAGAGGGGGCGTGTGAGGTTGAACATGATGCAGGTAAAACCACATTCATCAAAGACCTGGTCCCGCAGTCTCTGCAGATACTCGTCATCCTCGTTGTGTTCCGTGTTTCTGAACTCATTTCTCTCTCTCTCCAGTTTCTGCTGATGTCGATGAACGTCTGAGGAGAGGATCAGACGCCACCAGAAGAACAAAGCGAGAGCAGTAATGGTGCATTATGGGTTCTCTTTTTTTTCCTCCACATCTGTCTCTGTTGGAGTGGAATAATGTGAGATACTTTCTGTGTTTGGGGATCGAGGGATCAAATGTTGGAATCAGCTGATTGAGCTCGTGGACAAAAGTTTTATTTTCTCAGCTTTCTGCTTCAATAAAAACACGTTTGGAATAAAACGCCCGCCTCTCTCTCTCTCTCTCTCTCTCTCTCTCTCTCTCTCTCTCTCTCTCTCTCTCTCTCTCTCTCTCTCTCTCTCTCTCTCTCTGGAAGCGTCACTGAGTTCGACTGATTATCTTCCACGTCCACGTTACAATCTCATGATTGGCTCAGACTCTCCACCTCTTAAAGTGGAGCTTATTCTGGTTATTTCATGTATTTCTACTTATGATAAAACAACATTTATGCAACCCTGATTCCAAAACAAGTTCAGACTCGGTGTCAAATGTTGATAAAAACCAAATTTGATGGTTTGCAAATAATTTAAAATAAAAGTTAGATTTTTTCTTTTAATTCTTTTTTTTGTTTTTTAAAAGAGGCAACACAGAAGAAAAAAATAACATTTAGAAAAAATAATAAAAATGTTACAGAAACAAAATATATTGTCACATACAAAGAAATAACAAGGCCATCAATGAAAAAAAAAATTGAAAAAAAAATTAAGATTAATAAAATAAAACAAGATAAAAATCAGAAAAATAAAATGCAACAAAATAAAATCAGTAAAATAAAATGAGATGAAAATCAGAAAAAGAAAAGAAATCAGAAAAATACAATGAAATAAATTAAAATCAGTAAAATAAAATAAAAATCAAAAAAATAAAATGTAATAAAATAAAATCAGTAAAATAAAATCAGATAAATATCAGAAGAATAAAAATAAATACGATCTAGTAAGATACAATTAAAATTAAAATGATGCTTCTATGCTAAACAATGGTCATAATGGTAATATTGCAGTCGGGGGCTGAAAGGAAATGACTCCAGGTTAAAAGCCAGATTAAACAGGTAAGTCTTTAGTTCACTTTAAAAACACTCAGAGAAACACAGATGTGTAAGCGACCCATGTCATGACTGCACCCTTCACTCAGACTTCTTAATGCCAGCTGCTTGTTACATTTCTGCAGGAAGTCAGGGTGAGCCAATGAAAGAATGCAGCAGGAAATATTTATGAGAGAGTCACTCTGAGGGAGTGAGGAGGGTCAGTGACTTTTATTTCATGCACCAGGTGAGATCCTGCAGCAGTGACACATTTCAGAGCTCCTGAGAGTTTCTGTAACATCTCATGTGACAGAGGAGAATGAGTCTCTGCAGTGAGAACAGGCTCCATGCAGGAGGATCAGAGGTTCACAGTGCAGCCTGTGAGTGTCTGTAACACTTCATGTGACAGAGGAGAATGAGTCTCTGCAGTGAGAACAGGCGCCATGCAGGAGGATCAGAGGTTCACAGTGCAGCCTGTGAGTTTCTATAACATTTCATGTGACAGAGGAGAATGAGTCTCTGCAGCATCACAGTGAGAACAGGCTTCATGCAGGAGGATCAGAGGTTCACAGTGCAGCCTGTGAGTTTCTGTAACACTTCATGTGACAGAGGAGAATGAGTCTCTGCAGCATCACAGTGAGAACAGGCTCCATGCAGGAGGATCAGAGGTTCACAGTGCAGCCTGTGAGTTTCTATAACACTTCATGTGACAGAGGAGAATGAGTCTCTGCAGTGAGAACAGGCTCCATGCAGGAGGATCAGAGGTTCACAGTGCAGGCTGTGAGTTGTAGGGTTTTGATTGCAGGTTGTCGTCGGGTGGACGGATTTTTTCAGAAGAAGAAGAATGTTGATGGAACCGGAAAAACTGGAAACATTTCACCATCTGTGATGTTTGTAGAGCGATGTGGAAACACTGGAGCGTGTGGGCGGGGCCTGACAACAAAAAGAAAGCTTGTTATCAGGAGATTTTACGACATCATCAATCACCCTGCAGAGATTGTTCTGTCTGAACTTTTCTCTCAAAGAGACTCAGAGTCAAACCTGGAACACCAAGAAACACTTGTACGCTGTCACTTTGATAACCTGAGAGTTCAGTACTAACTTTCTCTGATTATTACTAAATACATTTATAAATATGATTAAAAAAAAGGAAAAGAAATCACATTTATACATGTATTGCAGGAAAAGTTTGATGCTTTAGTCGTTATTGGCATTGACTCCACTGGTCATTGCAAACAACAAGGCCTTAGACTTTGGACCTGGACCCAGAACTTTGGTCCTGAATCTGCAGCCTCTGGGTCTGCAGGCAAGAAGCCTGTTAGGGGAAGGGCTCAGGGACAGGTGGAGAGAGGGAAGATTTAACTATGGGTCCTCTTTAATCAAGTAAAACAATATTTTAGGAATGTAATTTCTATATATTCAAAGTCAGTATTTTGGACAGTGGGCCAGCAAAAGACAATATTTTAAGGTGCAATTTTTTTTATTTTGAGGAAGAAAAATAGAATTTTGAAGAACAGGCAATCAAAAAATGTTTTTTGGAAGGTGTATTTTTCTTAATTAATCTGAAAAAAGTTAGAATTTTGGAGAGTGAGCGAGTATATAAAATATGAATGTATATATATTTTGATTTTTGACAAACAAGTCATAATTTTGGCATGGAGAGTGAGTGAGCAAAAAAAAAAAAAAGATATAGAATCTTTTTTTAATTTTGAAAAAAAGTCCGAATTTTGAACAGTGGGCCAGCAAAAGACAATATTTTAAGGTGTCATTTTTATTAATTTTGAGGGGAAAAAATTGAATTTTCAAGAACACGCGATCAAAAAAAAGTTTTTTCTCAGGTTTATTTTTTTATTATTATTTTGAAAGAAGTTAGAATTTTGGAGAGTGAGCGAGCATACAAAATATGAATGTATATATTTTTTGAATTTTGACAAACAAGTCATAATTTCGGAGAGCGAGTGAGCAAAGAAAGTTATATAAATTAAAAAATATATGTTTTGAAAAAAAGCCAGAATTTTGGACAGAGGTGAGCAATTATTTTAGATTTTAGAACATTTATTTTTCACATCTGAATCGCACTATTTTGTCATACTGTGTATGTTTTTAATAACCTGGTGCAATTTTATCTGTGTAATAATTTACCTCACTATCTAGTCACAAGATAGAAGTGTACATAGTGTGTTTATATCTGTTATATTTGCTAGATTTTATTTTATTCTATTTTTTATTTTATTTTATTTTATTTTATTTTATTTTATTCTATTCTATTTTATTCTATTTTTTATTTTATTTTATTCTATTTTATTCTATTTTATTCTATTTTATTCTATTTTTTATTTTATTTTATTTTATTTTATTTTATTTTATTTTATTTTATATTATTTTATTTTATTTTTTATTTTTTTTATTTTTTTTATTTATTTTATTTATTTTATTTATTTTATTTATTTTATTTATTTTATTTTTACCTCTTCTTATCCTTTCCCTTAATTTAAAGAGACACATTTGACATGTATTCCCCTATAGGCCCAAAGTGAACCCGTCCAGCAGGTGGCAGTATTGAGCCATAAACCAGTGAACCAGCCGTCAGCTGCTGAGGAGAGGAAGACTGATCTGGACTAAACCAACAACAGCTCGTGTCGGGGGAATTCAACCTGCAGTTTAATGTACAATGAATTCATTTAGTGACACAAAAACACATTTATACATCTTTAATTTAAACCACATACATAATGTGATAATAATTAGACCCAGGAGTTTTCACTCTTTATGTAAAAACACATTAATGCTGTTTTTGACCCCCGTCGGGCTCCGTAATGGTTCTTTCCAGAGATGGCAGCAGCAGCAGCATGGTGAAGGAGGACTCAGCGTGGAACCACAACAAGGACTAGATTCTGGATTTAAACGGTTCTAAGTGTTAACATCCAGCTGAAGTTTAATCTTTGGTGATCTTTAAACCCGACAAGTTGAATAAAAGGGACTAAGAGTCTGAGTCACGATGGTAAGACCAGCTTTACAATGTTAGCTAGCTTTGTTAGCTAACAGGGGCTAACGTCAGTGCTGTGTAGACATCAGTAAATTCTGTTTTTATACAGAATTCTGTTTTTATATTCATGTCAGTTTGATTCAAAGTGACATGATTGTTGGGAGACATCCATTAGCTCATCTAAAAGTCCCCTTTTCTCTTTTTCTAGCTTGTTTTTAGCTTGTTAGTTAGCCTGTTAGCTCCCAATAGTTACAGTTTAACAGACAAATAACTTTGTTTTCTTCAACATGTTTAAATATTAGAGTCTGACCTTCCTGAATCAATGTTTTGTTCATCCTGTTAATGTAACCTGAGGAAACAAAGACCGAGTCAGGCTTTAAATGGTTCCACAGCTGAGACTTTCAGTACAGAACATTGAACATCTCTGTGTTTGTGTCTTTTATTTCAGCCTCACAGAAAGAAGAAGTCATTCATAGAGAAGAAGAAGGCTGTGACCTTTCACCTCGTCCACAGGAGTCAGAGGGACCCGCTTGCTGCAGATGAGAAAGCCCCGCAGCATGTCCTCCTACCTGCTGCGAAGGTAGGGTCTCTGCAGGAAGACTCTCTGATCCGACCCCCCGAACGTCGACTTTGACGTCGTGTCATCATCACGTGTTTGTGCTCTTTGTTCCTCAGGTGGATGCAGAGAAGAGACGGGAAGAGCAGAGGGAGTTTGGCGTTTTCTTTGACGATGACTACAATTACCTGCAGCACCTGAAGGAGGCGGAAAGCCTGACTGAGTGGGTGTCTTCTGGACCCTCGCAAACTCGTGTCCGGGATGATGATGAAGGAGAAGAGGAGGAGGAGGAGGAAGAGGACGCAGACAAAACCATTCCTGTAGGTTACATCCAGATGTTTACCTCAGTATAATTTATTTATGTAGCACCAAATCTCAACAAGTGTTTCCAAACAGAGCCGGTCTAGACCGGACTCTATGTTCTATCATTAACAAAGACCCAACATCAAGACCGGATCAGATCCAGTCCCACTTCCAGACAGGACTCAGTCTGATCTCATCTTAATCCACCATGAACAGAGCACTTTGCAGCATTTAGCAAGTTACAGTGGCAAGGACAAACTTCCTTTAACAGGCAGAAACCTCCAGCAGGACCAGACTCATGTTAGACACACATCTGCTGAGACCGTGTTGGAGAGAGGGATAGAGGGAGATGAAGAGAGAGAGAGAGATGATAGTGGGGAGACGGATAGTAGTAGTTGTAGCAGCTGGAGTCTGGACCACGTCCACAGCAGCAGAGATCCAGAGGAACCTACGAGACAAGGGAGCTCAGGGACTCCAGAAAGGTCTAAGAAAAGAGAGAAGAGAGGGAGACCAGAAGAAAGAAAAAGAGGAGGATGAATGGGGAAGGAAAGGATAGAAGGAAAGGACGGGATAAGAAAAGGAGACAAAGGATGAAGAAACATGAAACCAACAAAGAAAAGAGAAAGAAAGAAAAAAGGAAAGGAATGAATGGAAGGAAAAAGGAATAAAAGAGAGAAAGGAAGGAAGGAAGGAAGGAAGGAAGGAAGGAAAGGAATAACAGAAAAGAAAGGAGAAAAGAAGGAAAGAAAGAAAGAAAGTCCCAAAAAAGGAATCTATCCAGAGGAACCTACGAGACAAGGGAGCTCAGGGACTCCAGAAAGGTCTATGGTTAGTAACTTTAAAGGGACAGGAAGAGTTAAAGTGAGAGACATATTCATTTTGGTCTCTTCATGTCCGCGGTCTCTTTGATCCCTCGATATCGACACAGACTGTTGAAAACAAAACGCTGAGTCATGATTCCTCTTGTGTTTGATGAACAGGCGTCCTCCATCAATCTGCCCTCCTCCGTGTTCGCCTCAGAGTTTGAAGAGGAAGTTGGACTTCTGAATAAAGCTGCTCCCATCTCAGGTAAAAAAAAAACGACCCACAATGAAAGATTATTAGAGTCTTAGTAGATTCTGAAAGAGCACGTTTCACAACAAGGTGGAAAGCTGTTTACACACTTCTAATACACACACGTCTAATACACACACGTCTAATACACACACATCTAACGTCTAATACACACTGTAGGAAGTAGTCTGTAGTTCATCCAGACATTAGAGCTGAGACGTTGCGCTGCTGTTCCTTTAAATCGTCTTCTTCCATTGTTTTCATCTTGAAGTGTTTCCTGTGTTTTCTTCCAGGACCCCGGCTCGACATGGACCCCGACATCGTGGCTGCTCTGGACGAAGACTTCGACTTTGACGACCCGGAGAACATGCTGGATGACGATTTTATTGTCAAAGCAAACCGTGCGGGGGCAGCGGGGGGCTTCAAGTGAGTTATTGTTGTCGGGGTACCATGAGCTGCTGATTGACTGATTTTCTTAAGGGCCTGTGTCCACTAACGGCGGTCTCTTGTAGGGATGTCCCGATCCCGATCTCAACTATCAGATCGGAGCAGATCTGGACGTTTTTTAATTGATCGGTGATCGGCATTTGAGACTGTCATCTTATCCGCTCATTTACGTCGGCTTTCACTGAACACAATTTGCAGCTGAAGGCTAACGATCAAGTGTAACTGAGCGTTCTGAGTCCACTTATGTGGAAATAGAAGTTTTGTCGTAGAATTAGCAGCAGCTCTGACCTCAAAATTATCCCCTTAAAAATAACAAGTGAGCTTAGTCTCTCCTCATCTCAACATCCGTCTTTGTTGTTGACAAAATTGATATCAGAAGTCCCGCCCCTTCTTGATATCTGTGATTGATCTTGGATTTTATTATCAATGTTATTTCTTCATGTTGTGTTGCAGACACAAACTAGTAAAAGAAAAGGCTGATTCATGTTTTTAAGATAATGTTCTAAGATTTTAGGCTTTCATTTTGATAGGACAGTTTGAGAGAGAGACAGGAACAGTGACAAAGACTAAACCAGCGCCCCCTGCAGATATAGAGTAATCTTAATGTTCTGTATCTGTTCATCTTTTGACAGAGCTGAAGGGGATGGTGAGGATGATGAAGATGACTGGGAGGACACAGACGAGGAAGGCGACTTTGACTCTGAGGGCGGGTTCTCGGGTGATGAAGACGCGGAGGGTGGCGGCCGCGGCAGAGAGTTTCTGTTCATGGACGAGGAGACGAAGAGTCGATTCACAGAGTACTCCATGACGTCGTCCGTGATGAGGAGGAACGAGCAGCTCACCCTGCTGGACGACCGCTTTGAGAAGGTGAAGTTTTGTTCTGGAGCTTTTGTACTTCCTGAAACAGAAACTGATGTTCTTGTGATGTTCTTGTAATTAACGGGTCTTCAGTTTGCTGAAATAACAACATCATGATGCAGATTAGTCCAAAGTCCAAAGTCAAGCTTTGTCAGGTCTGTCCTCAAGAGGAGAAGAAAACTACGTCTACAATGTTTGTTTGTTGAATGGAGGTCTATGAAAGAGGATTAGAGACACTGATGTTTCTTTAGCTCTGACCTTCTTCACGGAATGTTCCATTTGTTCTCAGAATTCTGACATCATCAAAGACAGAATTCTGACATCATCAAAGACAGAATTATGACATCATCAAAGACAGAATTATGACATCATCAAAGAAAGAATTCCGACATCAAAGACAGAATTATGACATCATCAAAGACAGAATTCTGACATCATCAAAGACAGAATTCTGACATCATCAAAGACAGAATTCTGACATCATCAAAGACAGAATTCTGACATCAAAGACAGAATTCTGACATCATCAAAGACAGAACTCTGACATCATCAAAGACAGAATTCTGACATCATCAAAGACAGAATTCTGACATCATCAAAGACAGAATTCTGACATCACAGACAGAATTCTGACAACATCAAAGACAGAATTCTGACATCATCAAAGACAGACTTCTGGAATTCTGTCTTTGATGATGTCAGAATTCTAGAACACCTGCTGTTGCTGTCCATACAGACTGTTCTTCCTGCTGACCCCTGATTGGTGGATACTCCTCAGACTACAGACAGAGACCAGAACCCTTCTCAGACTAAAATGTAGAAAGAATAAAGGTGCTTCGTGTTAAGGAGTTTCCTCTCAGTGTCTTTGATTTCCAACGATTTAGAGCTCTTGTTTTCTTTGTGTCTTTGGTTCCAGTTTTACGAACAGTTTGACGACGATGAGATCGGCGCTCTGGATAACGCTGAGCTGGAAGGATGCATCCAGCCGGACAGCGCTCGCCTGGAGGAAATCATCAAAGACTACTTCATCCAGAAAGAGAAAGAGTGAGGACGTTTGCTCTCTTCCTCTCATTCTGATAAAATACAGAAGAATCTTTATCCTAGAAAAATGAGATGACCTTGATTTCTTATGTTACATGTTGTGTTTGGTTTAGGTATGTCAGGCCTGAGGATCTGGGTCCCATAGAACTCCCTGTCCTGAAAGAGGAAGAGGAAGATGAAGAGGAGGAAGAGATGGAGACTATTGTTATTCAGGCTCCAGAAGAGAAGTGGGACTGTGAGACCATCGTCAGTAAGTTAAATACGTGGTCATATCCTGAGAGGCTGTGTAAGGATCTTCTGTATCTGACTGTAACAGTGGAGATCCCTGGGTTCATTAAACTCTGTCACTCCTGTCTCACTGACAGTAAAGCCTGGTTTATACTTCTGCATCGAATCGTCAGGCTACGAGACCTACACCTCATCGTGCGCCTCAGGTTAGGGTGTAGGTCGCGTAGCCTGACGTGTTCCTCCTACAAAATGTAAACATAGTTTCAGACGATGCAGACCGCAAGACCTGTGATTGGTCCACTGGGCAGCATCAAATTTTATACACTTACAACATTTAAGGAATGACAGCAACTCAACCGTAACTCGACTGTAAATAGACAAAAAAATTGATGTAAGTAATCCACAACTCGAACGTAACACAGCCTTAAATTGACTCAGCCGTAAATTGAGCACAACTCCACTGTAGATCGAGCATAACTTGACTGTGAATCAACCGTAAATTGTCTGTCAATCGACCGATACTGGACTGTAAATTGGCCATAACTTGACACTAAATCGACTGTATTTTGGCCGTAAATCGACTGTAAAATTACCATAAATCGGCCATAAATTGACCGCAACTCGACTATAGATCCACCATAACTTGGCTGTCAATGGACTGTAAATTGACTGTCAATTGAGCGTTACTGGACTGTAAATGGACTCAGCCATAAGTTGACTGTAAATCGACCATAACCTGACCGTAAATCGACTGTAAATTGACTGTCAGTTGACCGTTACTCAACTGTAAATCAAATCCGCTGTAAATTGACCACAACACGGCTGAAAATCAACTGCATTTTGGCCTTAAATCGACTGTAAATCGACCATAACTTGATGCTAAATCGACTGTATTTTGGCCGTAAATCGAGTAAAATTACCATAAATCGTCCATAAATTGACTGCAACTCGACCGTTGCTCTACCATATATTAACTTGGCCGTTAATTGACCACAACTCGACTGTAGATCGACCATAACCTGACTGTCAATTGACCGTTAACGGACTGTAAATCGACTCGGCCATAAGTTGACCACAACTCGACTGAAAATCGGCCATAACTTGACGCTAAATCGACCATAACCTGACCGTAAATTGACTGTCAATCGACCGTTACTTGACTGTAAATCAAATCGTCTGTAAATTGACCACACCTCGACTGCATTTCCGCCTCAAATCGACCGTAAATCTGTCAATTGACCGTTACACGACTGTAAATCAACTATAATTTGACTGTAAATCGACTCTAATTTGACTGTAAATCGACTCTAATTTGACTGTAAATCGACTATAATTTGACTGTAAATCGACTCTAATTTGACTGTAAATCGACTCTAATTTGACTGTAAATCGACTCTAATTTGACTGTAAATCGACTATAATTTGACTGTAAATCAACTATAATTTGACTGTAAATCAACTATAATTTGACTGTAAATCAACTCTAATTTGACTGTAAATCAACTATAATTTGACTGTAAATCGACTATAATTTGACTGTAAATCGACTCTAATTTGACTGTAAATCGACTCTAATTTGACTGTAAATCAACTATAATTTGACTGTAAATCAACTATAATTTGACTGTAAATCAACTATAATTTGACTGTAAATCGACTCTAATTTGACTGTAAATCAACTATAATTTGACTGTAAATCGACTCTAATTTGACTGTAAATCAACTATAATTTGACTGTAAATCGACTCTAATTTGACTGTAAATCGACTCTAATTTGACTGTAAATCGACTCTAATTTGACTGTAAATCGACTATAATTTGACTGTAAATCGACTCTAATTTGACTGTAAATCGACTCTAATTTGACTGTAAATCGACTCTAATTTGACTGTAAATCAACTATAATTTGACTGTAAATCGACTCTAATTTGACTGTAAATCGACTCTAATTTGACTGTAAATCGACTCTAATTTGACTGTAAATCGACTCTAATTTGACTGTAAATCGACTCTAATTTGACTGTAAA
Organism: Notolabrus celidotus; assembly: GCF_009762535.1. NCBI lineage: Eukaryota > Metazoa > Chordata > Actinopteri > Labriformes > Labridae > Notolabrus > Notolabrus celidotus. The sequence goes on from NC_048278.1 coordinate 38,023,433, forward strand.
TCGACTATAATTTGACTGTAAATCAACTATAATTTGACTGTAAATCAACTATAATTTGACTGTAAATCAACTATAATTTGACTGTAAATCGACTATAATTTGACTGTAAATCAACTATAATTTGACTGTAAATCGACTATAATTTGACTGTAAATCAACTATAATTTGACTGTAAATCGACTATAATTTGACTGTAAATCAACTATAATTTGACTGTAAATCGACTATAATTTGACTGTAAATCAACTATAATTTGACTGTAAATCGACTATAATTTGACTGTAAATCGACTATAATTTGACTGTAAATCGACTCTAATTTGACTGTAAATCAACTATAATTTGACTGTAAATCGACTCTAATTTGACTGTAAATCAACTATAATTTGACTGTAAATCGACTCTAATTCGTCCGTAAATCAACTATAATTTGACTGTAAATCAGCTATAATTTGACTGTAAATCGACTCTAATTTGACTGTAAATCGACTATAATTTGACTGTAAATCGACTCTAATTTGACTGTAAATCGACTCTAATTCGGCCGTAAATCGAGTGTAAATTTGCTGTGACTCCACCATAAATCGGGCCGTAAATACTCTAACTTAACCGTGCTTTCCATCTCTTCCTCTGTCTCCTCTCTTTTCTTCTTTGTAATCCCTTCTCTATGAGCAATGGGAACATGTATCATCCCCAGTTTAACACGCTCTGAGTCTTCCTAGTTCCCTGTGGAGCGAGCAGGAAACATTCAGAACTGGAAACATGCGATCTGATCAGCATAGATCACACTGCCCACTAGTGTTTGGGTCAGGATTCACTCTGATTTATTTTAGCTTTGAGGGAATTCACTTCACTCAGCTCTTACAGGAAACAGAAGAGCTGCAGTCTGTTTTTAAAGGAGCCAGAGGTTAAAGTCTTATCAGGGTAATAAAGCTCAGTGGCCTGAGGTTTGACTCAAACAGTCAACGATTAAAAACCAACTGAAAGTCTTCAAATGTGACCTAATGTGTGTTACAGCCTGGACTGTTTATTCCTCCTTTAAAAAGAAACCATGAGTGTGAAAGTCTTTGTGTTTGTGATAAATGTCTGATGTTGTTTTATGAAATATATATTTACATTATTGTCTTCTCCAGGTACATATTCCAACATCTACAACAGACCCAAAGTCATCGAGGAGCCGTCAAAGGTAGGAACACACCCTCTCAGGTTGGATTCAGATGTTTTTGACACTTTAATGGAGAAGTTTGTGACTCAAGGAGGGGAAGAGAGAAAGCAACATATGACCCAGAGTTCACCCTGACTCAGTCTGCAGAGGGAAACTTTCTTATCAAGGGTTTTTTTTTTTTTTATTCTGGAAATCCCAAATACTTCCCAATATTTATTGAATCGATCGCTTCGTGATCGGATAATTACAACACTCCAAAAAAGCAGAGAGAAGCATCAACACACCAGATGGAGAGCAAAAACAGGAGAAACACAAAATCAAGGCAGAGTTTGAGAGTGTTGTAAGGATGATACTTTGGCATAAACCACAGCATATGAGATAAATATGAAATATGGTGAAATGCTCCACAAATGATGTCTCTTCTCAGGTGACATGTTTAAAGTGGGCCACATACAATGGAATGAGTCTCATCTTGTGAAGCCGGGGTCTGAAGTACTCAACCGTCTTTGTTGCCTTCAGCAGAAGCCGATCCGTGTGTCGCAGAGAACGGGAATCCCTCTGGACGTCCTTCCTGCCAAAGGTCTGACCGCCAAACAGGCCGAGCGTATGACCCGGATCAACGACTCGGACCTGCCTCGAGTCTCCACCCAGCCCCGAGACAAGGAGGAGAGCAAGGAGGAAAGGAAGGCGAGGAAACTTGCCATCAAGGACGAACGCAAGGTATGGAAACAAATGAAGAGAGATTAACATACAGAGGAGGTTTCCTGAAATAATGCTCGACAAATGACAAATGAACATTTGTCTTTATTCTCTTATTATTTCTTCTTTATAAAGAACGTCTCAGATATTGTCCCCGTCAGGCAGAAACGTTGCACTTCCAAAACCACTTTCTTTCTTTTTTTCAGAATTCTGACATCAAAGACAGGACTCTAGAACTCTATCTTTGATGTCAGGATTCTAGAACTCTGTCTTTGATGTCAGGATTCTAGAACTCTGTCTTTGATGTCAGGGTTCTAGAACTCTGTCTTTGATGTCAGGGTTCTAGAACTCTATCTTTGATGTCAGGATTCTAGAACTCTGTCTTTGATGTCAGGATTCTAGAACTCTGTCTTTGATGTCAGGGTTCTAGAACTCTGTCTTTGATGTCAGGGTTCTAGAACTCTGTCTTTGATGTCAGGATTCTAGAACTCTGTCTTTGATGTCAGGGTTCTGGAACTCTGTCTTTGATGTCAGGGTTGTAGAACTCTGTCTTTGATGTCAGGATTCTAGAACTCTGTCTTTGATGTCAGGATTCTAGAACTCTGTCTTTGATGTCAGGGTTCTAGAACTCTGTCTTTGATGTCAGGGTTCTAGAACTCTGTCTTTGATGTCAGGGTTGTAGAACTCTGTCTTTGATGTCAGGGTTCTAGAACTCTGTCTTTGATGTCAGGGTTCTAGAACTCTGTCTTTGATGTCAGGGTTGTAGAACTCGGTCTTTGATGTCAGGATTCTAGAACTCTGTCTTTGATGACAGGATTCTAGAAATCTGTCTTTGATGTCAGGGTTCTAGAACTCTGTCTGTGATGTCAGGATTCTAGAACTCTGTCTTTGATGACAGGATTCTAGAACTCTGTCTTTGATGTCAGGGTTCTAGAACTCTGTCTGTGATGTCAGGATTCTAGAACTCTGTCTTTGATGACAGGATTCTAGAACTCTGTCTTTGATGACAGGATTCTAGAACTCTGTCTTTGATGTCAGGGTTCTAGAACTCTGTCTTTGATGTCAGGATTCTAGAACTCTGTCTTTGATGACAGGGTTCTAGAACTCTGTCTTTGATGACAGGATTCTAGAACTCTGTCTTTGATGTCAGGATTCTAGAACTCTGTCTTTGATGTCAGGATTCTAGAACTCTGTCTTTGATGTCAGGGTTCTAGAACCCTGTCTTTGATGTCAGGATTCAGTTTTTGGTGACCCTTAATGCTCGATAGTGAGCACTACAAAATATCAGCCAATGAAAAGCATTAAAAGAGCTCATGGGTGAATCCGTTCAGTGTTTTATTTGATGAACTGAGATAACTAAAGACCATATTCCTTATTTTATTGATTATATATATTTATTAAAAAAATTAATCTGAAGCGTAACAGGAGCTAAAAGCGGACTAATCCGCTTCATCAGGACTGCTCACGTGTGTTTTGATCGTACGTGATTGACACTGACCCGGTAACACCAACAAACAATCTCACCTCTGTCGTCACGATGTGATTCAAATCTTCACAAATCCCCTCCAACAACAATCAGCTTTGTCTACCTGAGCCTCGCACACTTCTGACCTCTGACCCGGGGGAAGACAAACGCACACAAACAAAAACCTTTGTGCAAAATGAACACTTTGAAGTCTGAGTTCAGGATCCGGAGCAGAGAGTCTAGAAAGCATTAAAAAAAAAACTCTGAAGCAATATATTCCTCTTCATCATGAACACACACACACACACACACACACACACACACACACACACACACACACACACACACACACACACACACAGTGGTTCATTTGTTCTCACATAAACCGCTCTGCTGCCCCAAAAACTCATCAGAGCGCAAAATCTGGATGAATCTGTGCTGATGCTCCGGTTCATCCTGTAAATATTTATATCATCATGTTTACCGTCATGTTCCTTTTAAAGAGCGTTCCCTGTCCGGCCCTCCTTTGACTCCTGAAAGAGTCTTAAAACGTCTCTCAAGGAGGAGATTTGAACAAACAACATCCAACATGAACTCGTTTGTTGAACACAATGTTAAACTTTACTCTGTCTGTTTTTGAACAGGAGCGGAGAGTGGAGAAGAAAGCAAACAAGAACGCGTTCAAAGAAGAGAAGGCGCGGCAGGAGAAGCAGATGTTGAACCTGAGGACGAACATTCAGGGTATGAAGCTTTAGGCGCTGACAGCCGGGCGCCGCCTGCACGGACTCTGTTCTGTTTGAAGCCTCACAAGTGGACGCGCCGCTTTTTCACCCCGAGGACGCGACAGGACCATGAACACAACCCCCGAACATGAAGGACTGACGGGGTCCTGGGAGACTCTGGTTTCCTCCAATCATGATGAGATAAAGTTGATTTAATTAAGACACGAGGCATTTGTGAGACACCGACTCAGGCTGTCAACAGTTTGAAATCTAGAAATACGAGATGCTGGGTATCGAACCAAAATGTTACCATTACAGTTTAACAGTCTGTACCAGAAGAAGGCCTTTAACATGTCATGATCTGATCCGTTCATATGGATCCCTCCTCACCTGGAGCTCTGTCTCAAGGGGAGAGTCCTGCCTACCAGCATCTTTCAGGGTTGATCCACTTCTTCTTCTATCTTAGTCCTTAAATCTGTACAAAAGAAAGGTATAAAACAAGCTTACTCCCATCAGGTCAATCATGAGGGCAGATTTTCAGTGTTTCATTTATGTTTGTACCAATTCAATCAAACATGATCGAATACTGAGTAGCAAGAAAACTGTGGCTACCATTAGCAGAGCTAGCACCACCAGCCTTCAGTCCTCCTTGCAGGTTAACGTCCTCACGTCTGTGCTGGTTCCTCATTGCTCCAGATTCTGCGCTAAGAGAGGAAATCTGTCACCTGAGCTTGTTTACATCCGGGTAGTAGAGCGTTATATCTTTATGGCAGCAGACATTGAATGGAGCTACGTCCTCTGCTAGTCGTGGATGGTCGTGCGACAGCTGAGACACAACATATGACCGACGGTTTAGGCCTACAATAATAAAATATGAATGACTCGTGTGTTTGGAGATGCTGGTGGGTGGATTACAACGATGCAAACACTTCATGTTCAGATAACATAAATATTTTTCATGTCTTTAATAAAAACACTTTGATGCAGTTTGAATGAAGTTTCACGTTGACTGTTGTGCATCCATGAACACACGATCATTTTGACTGGTGGACCTAGAAGAAGAAAGAAATGTACTTTGGTTATGCTACACGCACAGTTTGGTGTATATATGTACAATGATTTAGTGGACATGCACTTAGGGGGAGATGTCAGAGTGAGGATGCTGCCATCAACCAGCGCACTCCGAGCAGTTGGGGTTCGTTGCCTTGCTCACCTCGGCAGAGCCCAGGCAAATGAACCAGCCACCAGTCCACTTGCCAAATTTCGTCCTTGCTGGGACTCGAACCGGCAACCCTCCGTTTGCCAAGCCAAGCCCCCATGGACTGAGCAACTGCCGCCCCTACGTTCCATCCCTCACCTGTGGTCCAAACATTGGACTTCCTCCAGATCCGTGTCCGGTCCGGCTCCGGGCTCTATCGTCCATCGACACCCACCGGTTGTGTTTTCAGAACGCGGCACGGAGCAGGACCGCCGGTCAGCTGGAGTCATGTGACCGAGGATCCTCCTCCTCCTCCTCTCCTCATCCATGTTGTCTTTCTGGTCCTCTGAAAACCTCTGACCTGTTGACTCCAGGCCTGGCTCTGCTCATCATGACTTTGGTTTGTTGTAGTGAAGTGAAAGAAAGCAGCAATTACCTTCCATCTAAATGTCAAGTCGCAAAAATGCTTTAAGGTGTACATTCAAAAAACCTTACAGCAAAACTGTAAAAGACAAAGAACAACAAACCTAAAGTCCTCTTTCCTTAAATAACTTTTTTTGATTCTTGTTTTAATCTTTGAAAACTGCTGTACAATTCTGTCGGACAATAGAATCCTAATGAACAGTAATAATTGAGGAAAAAAACAAATACACGTTTTTTCTTGTTTTTTTTTAAAGAAATAAGTTTATGAGAACATTTTCAGTGAGAATAGTCTCCACTTGAATGTAAAAACAAATTCCCCCAAATCTCTGAACTTCCTAATAATTAAGTAACACACAGCCAGAACGCAACGGAGCGGATCCAGTGGAAGTTAACGCATTGACTGGAATAGAAACCTATCAGATCCGGTGCTGTGACGGATCAGAGACGGACCGGACCGGACCGGATCTGGTGGAATTTGGCCGAGAGCTTTGGGTTGTGACCGAGGAGATGAGATCTTTGATACAACCAAACCGTGTTGGCTTCATGCAGGCCTGCTCGGCATACCAGCAGGACCAGACTCATGTTAGACCCACATCTGCTGAGACCGTGTTCTAGTCTGATAATATCACTCTGACCTGGAGCTTTTCTCCTAACGGGAAGTGTTTCTGTAGAACCAACAAACTCTACGTTGTCCCTCCCGTGATGGCTGATGAGTGTTCAATATATTCAATATATAGGTTAGGAAGAAATTTAACTGTCATTTTGGCACTGTGCATTCATTCTCATTTGTAAATAATTAGTCTTACACAACTCATGAGGAAATATGTAAATCCCTGACGGAATGCCAGCACACCTTGCTGAACCATGACTCCCTTTCATAAACCACTAGAAAAACACTCCCACACACTCCCACACACTCTCACAGAGCCTGTTCAGCAGGTCACAGCAGCAGAGTAATACCTATCAGAGTAATGGCCCCGTAAGAGGTGTGGCGCTGCATGTAAGGTTAAAAGGTATTTAGTACACCTTCCAGTCTGTTGGCAGGAGGGGAAAGTCCAGAAAAAGTCCTGTGTTGCTTTTATATGTGGAATATTTCACATTTGAGCTCTCTGTTAAACAACTTGAACTGCTAAAGAAGTCCAAACAGGTAAAAGGTCACCTTACTGAACCTGGACTATACCTCAGAGTGAAGACTTCTCATGGTGCTGAGTGAAGGGTCCCCCTGGAAACTGGTGAAAGACGGCGTCCTCTTTGAATCATTATTTATTTAAAATATTGAAAACAAAGAAGTTTCTCTTTTTAACATCATCAATACGATTTAAAAATGAAGTTCAGTACGTGAAGTGGGGCAGAGACTGAAATCCATTCTGATTTTTATAACCTGGGCAAAAAGGACCAAAATGACCTCAAACTGATCACCAGTGAGAGCAGACGTCATTTTAAACTGTCATTTTAAAAATCACACCAAAACTAGAAATATTAAAAAGGCACTAATAAAGCAGTTTCTCTCACATACAACTACATAAACACAAACAACAGCTGATCAAACATTTGAGTTCCTCGCTTCCTCAACATAAAAAACTTTAAAGTCTAGTTCAGTCAGACAACTCCCTTTAAATTGTTTATTGTAGCAGCAAATACATATTCATGTTTGGCGCCCAGGCTCCGGCCTCATCACTCCCTGCAGATAAGTTTACATGCAGACTGAGGAGTGATGAGCAAAACATACTGAACACCCCCCGGAGCCTGCAGGTGGATGCTGGGGTGGCGGTGGGGATGAAGGAAAATTCAGCAATAGGCATGCAGGGCAGCGGAGGCGTTGACAAGCAGAGGGAGAGCTGGGAGATTTTCCCACTTTAAATAGACCGCCGATTTGAGAGGCAGAGGGCGTGATTGGATGATGGTTATGAGAGAGGGACATGTGACGTGTATGGCAGTGCAGCTCGAGTTGTCTGCCTGAATTAGCTCCCAGGCTTCGCTCCATTTCTGTGTAATTTAATGAAGTGATCCTAAAACGATCCCAAAAAACACACAATGTTCTCACAGAAACACAAAGAACAGGTTTCAGCTGAAACACTGCCCATAAAACTGACAGATCTGATCGTTTCCTGGACACAACAATATTTCTGTCATGGCATGAAGGAGCGTCAAATCTGATAGGTCTAACCTTTTTCAGGAATCTGACCTTTTCCCTCAGAATTCTGAGATGAAAGTCAGGAGTCCATGTTCCGAGTCAGGAGTCCGTGTTCCGAGTCAGGAGTCCATGTTCCGAGTCAGAATTCAAAAGTCAGAGTTCTAAGATCAAAGTTGGAGTTCAAAGAGCAAAGTAAGAATTTAAGGATCAAAGTCAGAGTTCTAAGATCATAGTCAGAGTTCTTAGAGCAAGGTTAGAATTTTAGGAACAAAGTCAGAGTTCTAAGAGAAAGGTAAGAGTTCAAAGAGCAAGGTAAGAATTTTAGGATCAAAGTCAGAATCTGAGGATCAGAGTAAGAACTTAAGGATCAAAGTCAGAGTTCTAAGATCAAAGTCAGAGTTCTAAGAGCAAGGTAAGAGTCCAAAGAGCAAGGTTAGAATTTTAGGATCAAAGTCAGAATTTTAGGGTCAAAGTCAGAGTTCAAAGATTAAAGTCAGAGTTCAAAGATCAAGGTCAGAGTTCAAAGATCAAAGTCAGAGTTCAAAGATCAAGGTCAGAGTTCAAAGATCAAAGTCAGAGTTCTAAGAGCAAGGTAAGAGTTCAAAGAGCAAGGTTAGAATTTTAGGATCAAAGTCAGAATTTTAGGGTCAAAGTCAGAGTTCAAAGATCAAAGTCAGAGTTCAAAGATCAAAGTCAGAGTTCAAAGATCAAAGTCAGAGTTCTGAGAGCAAATCAAGAGTTCTAAGAGCAAGGTAAGAATTTAAGGATCAAAGTCAGAGTTCTAAGAGCAAGGTTAGGGTCAAAGTCAGAATTCGGAGATCAAAGTCCGAGTCAAAAGAGCAAAGTCAGAATTTAAAGATCAAAGCCAGAAATCCAGTATCAGACAGACTTCAGAGCTCAAAGTCAGAATTTAAGGATCAAAGTTAGAATTTTGAATTTCAAAGTCAGAGATCTAAGAGCAAAGTGAGGATTCTAAGAGCAAAGTGAGAGTTCTAAGAGCAAAGTGAGAGTTCTAAGAGCAAAGTGAGAGTTCTAAGAGCAAAGTGAGAGTTCTAAGAGCAAAGTGAGAGTTCTAAGAGCAAAGTGAGAGTTCTAAGTTCAAAACAGAATTTAAGGATTGAGTTCTAAGAGGAAAGTCAGAATTCAAATATCCCGGTTCTAAGATCAGAGTCATAGTTCAAAAGGGCAAAGTCAGAATTTATGATCAAAGCTCTAAGATCAAAGACAGGACTTAAGGATCAAAGTCAGGATTCAAGTTCAAAAATTCTGAAATGCTTTGAAAGTTTTTTCAGTTTTCTAAGTTTTTATTATAGATTTCAAATAACAGTTACTGAAGTTATGGGATGGGAGCAGAAACCTCACAGGATTTTTACTGAACCTGAGCAAACACACCTGAAACATCAGTCCAGAGACTGGTGAGGAGATATTTTTTGTTTGTATGCATCTTTTCTCTTTTGTTTGATTTTAAATTTAATAATAAAAAAGCAGACCAACAAACGTTTGCAACGACAGAAACAAGGCACGATCCAAACACCTGAGGTTCAGGCAGATAAAAAGAGAATCAAAACATCGGACAAAGAGAGCTCTAAAACCTTGATTTGATCGTTTCCTCAACATTAAAATCTCTGAGAGGACGTTTTTATTTCAAACCACCCTTAAAAAAAACAGTCTCACACACACACACACACACACACACACACACACACACACACACACACACACACACACACACACACACACACACACACACACACACACACACACACACACACCTGATTCAGCTCACTAAACAGCAACAAACATATCTTACAAAAAGTGCTGATGAAACATTTGATTACTAATAGAATGTTCTTCTTCTTAAAGGAGACTCTGCTCTGAGGTATCTGAATAAATATCACGGGAGCAGAGCAGCTCCGCAGTAAACCAGTGACTGGAAGATCACCAGTTTTTCCCCGGAGTCAAACGACAGCTTTAAATGCTTTCAATTTAAAAATCAACAACATCTGTAAGATCGGACGTCACGTTTTTCCTGGAGCTCCTGAAAAACCTGTCAGGAAGGACGGAAGGACGGACTCGTGTTTCTCCTCAGAGGGAAACATTTAGGGTGTGAGTTCTGGATTCATTGCTCCAGGCTCCTCTCAGGAGTCTCTTGAGCAAGGCACTAAATCCCTGAGTGTCCAGTTTCTGTTTTCCAAGGCAGAAACACAAGCAGCAGCAGTCCTGGCTTCCCTGAGATAAAACCCTGCTTTAGAAAACTTTAACCCCAAAACAGTCCCGAAGGTCCTTTTATCTTTTGATATTGTCAAGCAGATTGTGAGGGCAGTCGTAGGGTGACACCTCCTCCTCCTCTTCCTCCACCTCCTCTTCCTCTGTCCTCACCGAGTCGTCTGCAGAGTGATCGTCCGTGCTGCTGCTGCTGTATTCCAGACCCTGGTTGATTTGGGATTTCCCTCCCCGGGATGAATAAAGAGTTTCTGTTTCTGATTCTTGGTTGCTGCTCTCTAACATCGCCCCCTCCTTGTAACCGACATCGGTGCCTCGGGCTCCAGATCCATCTCTGTCGTCCTGCAGGTCTTCCTCCTCGGAGCTGACCGAGGGGCTCTTGCAGGTTGTGTTATCGATCAGCACGACAGCACTGAAGTCTTCCTCGTGAGGAACGTGATATTGTGTCCTGCAGTCTTTGGACAGCTTCTGTGAGGGAGAATAAAGAGCATGTGAGAAACTGATGGTCGGTTGATCTTACCACCAGAGGACACCGGCTGCTTTGGATGCTGCACCCAGTGTTCATTTGGCGGCTCTTTTAGATGTAGTCTTAGTCTTTAGATGAAAATGTTAGTTTTAGTCACATGTGAGTCTTTTCAGCCCTTTATAGTTTTAGTCGACGGAAACTCAAAACATGTTAGTCTCTGAATTTTTGCCGAAACATCTTCAGTCTTTAAATAATTCATGTAGTGGATCAGATATCTGTATCAGGGTTATACCAAGAGGTGACAAAAAGGTGACATATTCTGCTCTTTTTCATCAACATATATTGGTCTAAGAGGTCCCCAAAACATGTCTTTAAGGCTTATGCTCATAAAAACACTTTGAAATCAGATTCTGGTCTGCCTGAAAACCCCTCTTTTTCAGCCCTGCTCAGAACAGGCTGTTTTCTGTGTCTGTGCCTTTAAATGAGAATGAGCTCTCTGACCACGCCCCCTCAGGAAGTGGGTGTGGCCTCGGCCGTCCGGCACGTTGATCTAATGTTTACATGTTGGCTGAATATACACGGCTGCTCACAGACCCGCGTTACTTCAACCCTCTGAATCTGATCCAGAATCTGATCCTGACGGAGAGGCGCCTGCAGCAGGACCTTTCTGAACCATTGGTCACAGATTTAGTGTTTCTTGTTGTTTTATTTGTCAGTATGTCGACGTGTGTCTTGGTACACAGCTACGACATGTAGCTATGTGGCTATGCTAACTAGCGCTAGCACTTTTCCATGACAAATAAAAATCCTCCACTAGATCTTCAAATCTGCAGACGTGGGGAGTCAAAGCGACCTTTGTGTTTATTAAGACAGCCTACAACTAGCATGCCTCCCTCCTAAGCTCCTTGTTAGCACACACTGATGCCTTCAGGGTGAACATAGCCATAGAGACCTTCAGATCCGGTGCTGTGATGGATCAGAGACGGACCAGACTTGAAAGGTTCTGTTCTAGTAAACCGGTTGAATTTGACTGTTACTGCTGAGAAGATCCTCATCCTACACCTTCAATGTGTCTCCTTACCAGAGAGGACGGTAAAATCTTTACTTCCCTCATCGTCCAGGACTTTGTCAAACAGATCGCTGTTATGATCAAAATGACGATGATGAAAGTAGCAGACAGGAGGATGGCGAGCAGGATCATCTCAGGGAAATCTGCAATAAAGCAAAAAATCAATGTTTGGATTCCTCTTTGATCATTTCATGGAAACACGAGAACTGATGATTTATAAAACTCAGAATGTTTCTTCAGTGTTGTTCTTTACTTAGGGTCCAGATTGCTCTCCTCAGACTCTGCAAACATTACAGCAAATGTTTCTACACAGAGAGACCTTTATGTCAAAGAGACTCCATTCACAAAAACTGGGTGTGTAAAATCAGAACTCAAAGGAGTTGCTGATCGACCGCTGCCTTGACTGGTTAGCTTGTTTGAAATCTTGAGACTTTCCTGCCACCGTGGATTCATCACAAACCACGAAAACACAGACCGACTGATGAACTGATGAACCCAGGCGGCAGACAAGAAACCTTTTGAAATGACGACTGTGTCGCATGTTCAGTGCTCCTCCCACACATGTCACATGATCAGGGCTGCTCCCTCACATGTCACATGCTCAGGGCTCCTCCCACTCATGTCACATGATCAGGGCTCCTCCCACACATGTCACATGATCAGGGCTCCTCCCACACATGTCACATGATCAGGGCTCCTCCCACACATGTCACATGATCAGGGCTCCTCCCACACATGTCACATGATCAGGGCTCCTCCCACTCATGTCACATGATCAGGGCTCCTCCCACACATGTCACATGATCAGGGCTCCTCCCACACATGTCACATGATCAGGGCTCCTCCCACTCATGTCACATGATCAGGGCTCCTCCCACACATGTCACATGCTCAGTCCTCCTCCCACACATGTCACATGATCAGTGCGCCTCCCACACATGTCACATGATCAGTGCTCCTCCCACACATGTCACATGATCAGGGCTCCTCCCACACATGTCACATGATCAGTGCTCCTCCCACACATGTCACATGATCAGGGCTCCTCCCACACATGTCACATGCTCAGGGCTCCTCCCACACATGTCACATGATCAGGGCTGCTCCCACACATGTCACATGATCAGTGCTCCTCCCACACATGTCACATGATCAGGGCTCCTCCCACACATGTCACATGCTCAGGGCTCCTCCCACACATGTCACATGATCAGGGCTGCTCCCACACATGTCACATTATCAGGGCTGCTCCCACACGTCACATTTCACATGATCAGGGCTCCTCCCACACATGTCACATGATCAGGGCCCCTCCCACACATGTCACATGATCAGGGCTCCTCCCACACATGTCACATGATCAGGGCTGCTCCAACACGTCACATGTCACATGATGAGGGCTCCTCCCACTCATGTCACATGATCAGGGCTCCTCCCACACATGTCACATGCTCAGGGATCCTCCCACACATGTCACATGTTCAGGGCTCCTCCCACTCATGTCACATGATCAGGGCCCCTCCCACACATGTCACATGATCAGGGCTGCTCCCACACGTGTCACATGTTCAGGGCTCCTCCCACTCATGTCACATGATCAGGGCCCCTCCCACACATGTCACATGATCAGGGCTGCTCCCACACGTCACATGTCACATGATCAGGGCTCCTCCCACACATGTCACATGATCAGGGCTCCTCCCACACATGTCACATGATCAGGGATCCTCCCACACGTCACATGTCACATGATCAGGGCTCCTCCCACACATGTCACATGATCAGGGATCCTCCCACACATGTCACATGTTCAGGGCTCCTCCCACACATGTCACATGATCAGGGCTGCTCCCACACATGTCACATGCTCAGGGCTCCTCCCACACATGTCACATGATCAGGGCTGCTCCCACACATGTCACATGATCAGGGCTGCTCCCACACGTCACATTTCACATGATCAGGGCTCCTCCCACACATGTCACATGATCAGGGCTCCTCCCACACATGTCACATGATCAGGGCTCCTCCCACACATGTCACATGCTCAGGGCTGCGTTCTTTAAGTCTTTGAGTAAATCCTCCTGGTCCAGTCTTACCTGTAGAGTCTTCAAAACAGATGGGAGCAGTCTCATTGAACTTCACGTAGCGAGCGCCAATTTGGTCATACAGCTGTCCCCTCAGCGTGACACACTTCTCCTCCCCCTCAGAGAAAGAGATCTCACGCTGGCATTTTTCCTGATTCACCAGACATGTCCCCGTTACGCTATTCTGAAAGTCACAGAACAAAGAACACGAACGTCATCAACATGTTATTTCAATATTTTGATAATAATGAACGGAGCTCTTGACGAAGTTGTTTGGTGTCACACGGGACTTCCACCAGATCTAAAGGTAAGAGAAGCCAAGGAAAAGAAAGCTGAGGAAAGGAAATGAGCACTAAGGGAAGGAAAGGAAATGGGCGCCAAGGAAAGAAAAGGAAATGATTGCTAAGGGAAGGAAAGGAGAGGAAATGAGTGCTAAGGTAAGAGAAGCCAAGGGGGAAAAAAAGCTGAGGAAAGGAAATGATTTCTAAGGGAAAGAAAGGAGAGGAAATGAGTGCTAAGGAAAGGAAAGGAGAGGAATTTACCGCTAAGGAAAGGAAAGGATGGCTAAGGGAAGGAAAGTGGAGGAAATAAGCGCTAAGGGAAGGAAAGGAAAGGAAATGAGTGCTAAGGGAAGGAAAGGATTGCTAAGGGAAGGAAAGTGGAGGAAATAAGCGCTAAAGGAAAGGAAAGGATTGCTAAGGGAAGGAAAGTGGAGGAAATAAGCGCTAAGGGAAGGAAATGAGTGCTAAGGGAAGGAAAGGATTGCTAAGGCAAGGAAAGTGGAGGAAATAAGCGCTAAGGAAAGGAAAGCATTGCTAAGGGAAGGAAAGTGGAGGAAATAAGCGCTAAGGAAAGGAAAGGATTGCTAAGGGAAGGAAAGGAGAGGAAATAAGCGCTAAGGAAAGGACAGGATTGCTAAGGGAAGGAAAGTGGAGGAAATAAGCGCTAAGGGAAGGAAAGGAAAGGAAATGAGTGCTAAGGGAAGGAAAGGAGAGGAAATAAGCGCTAAGGAAAGGAAAGGATTGCTAAGGGAAGGAAAGTGGAGGAAATAAGCGCTAAGGGAAGGAAAGGAAAGGAAATGAGTGCTAAGGGAAGGAAAGGAGAGGAAATGATCGTTAAGGGAAGGAAAGGAAATGATCGCTAAGGAAAGGAAAGGAAATGGCTGCTAAAGAAAGGAAAGGAAATGATTGCTAAGGGAAGGAAAGTGGAGGAAATAAGCGCTAAGGGAAGGAAAGGAAAGGAAATGAGTGCTAAGGGAAGGAAAGGAGAGGAAATGATCGTTAAGGGAAGGAAAGGAAATGATCGCTAAGGAAAGGAAAGGAAATGGGTGCTAAAGAAAGGAAAGGAAATGATTGCTAAGGGAAGGAAAGGAAAGGAAATGAGTGCTAAGGGAAGGAAAGGAAATGATCGCTAAGGAAATGAAAGGAAATGGGCGCCAAGGAAAGAAAAGGAAATGATTGCTAAGGGAAGGAAAGGAGAGGAAATTATTTCTAAGGGAAAGAAAGGAGAGGAAATGAGTGCTAAGGAAAGGAAAGGAGAGGAAATTAGCGCTAAGGAAAGGAAAGGAGAGGAAATTAGCGCTAAGGAAAGGAAAGGATTGCTAAGGGAACGAAAGTGGAGGAAATAAGCGCTAAGGGAAGGAAAGCCAAGGAAAAAAAGCTGAGGACAGGAAAAGATTGCTAAGGGAAGGAAAGGAAATGGGTGATAAGGAAAGGAAAGGAAATGATTGCTAAGGGAAGGAAAGGAAATGGGCGCTAAGGAAAGGAAGGAAATGATTGCTAAGGGAAGGAAAGGAAATGGGCGCTAAGGAAAGGAAAGGAAATGAGCGCTAAGGAAAGGAAAGGAGAGGACATAAGCACTTAGGAAAGGAAAGCCAAGGAAAAGAAAGCTGAGGAAAGGAAATGATCTCTAAGGGAAGGAAAGGAAAGGAAAGGAAATGATTGCTAAGGGAAGGAAAGGAGAGGAAATGAGCGCTAAGGGAAGAGAAGCCAAGGAAAAGAAAGCTGAGGAAAGGAAAATGATCTCTAAGGGAAGGGAAGGAAAGGAAAGGAAAGGAAAGGAAATGATCTCTAAGGGAAGGAAAGGAAAGGAAAGGAAATGATTGCTAAGGGAAGGAAAGGAGAGGAAATGAGCGCTAAGGGAAGAGAAGCCAAGGAAAAGAAAGCTGAGGAGAGGAAATGATCTCTAAGGAAAGGAAAGGAAAGGAAATGAGTGCTGGAATATATTTTTGCCTTTTTTTGGGGGACAAAAAAAGCATCAAAAATAAAATCTGATAAGAATGTGATGTTTTTTAAAATCCTGGAAACACAGCACATGTTTTTGTTCAAAGATGTATATAGAAGATATTTCATGTTACTTACTCCACCCGCGGTGGTGACATTGAACCAAAAGTAGGCGCCAGACTCCCCAGCTTTCTGCAGGTCTTTGTAGAAGTTCAAAGGATTCCTGAACGTCACTGTGACCCCTAGACCGTCCCCTTTCAGATCCACAGGAGGGAACGCCAACTTACCTGAGGAGAGGAGTTTAAAGTTTAGTTCTTCAACAGAAACCCAGAAAATATCTCATGTCTATCAAATAACAGAAACATGAATACTCACATTTGATATCAGCCGGCCTGAGAGAGTTAAAGGTTAAAGTCTTAGACTGGACTGGTTGGGACTGGTTTTCTCCCAGCATGGCTGTGACAGAGACTGAGTGGACCTCCATGTAGCTCTCTTTAGATTTCCAGATGAAGGGACTCAGATCAAAGTGCTGATCGGCGGTTTCGTGTTCAGAATCGCTTCAAATGTGAAACAACAGCAGAGAACCAGTCAGACAGATTTTAAATACCATAAACTTCAAAACCTCTTTCAGTTCTGGGTCCACCTCAGCCGTCTACGATCTAAGGTATCTGAGGAAACAAAGGGATCAGGTGATCCAGCCCGGGTTTCTCTCCGGGTAAAACTCCACCTTGTGTTGCTCAAAACTTTAGAGAAGGGTTAAGATTACCTTGATCCAAAACAATCAGGATCAGCGACCAATAAACTGGATTACCTGATTCAAGAGAATACAGTGGATTACCAAATCCAGATCAGGTTTATCCAAATGAAACCTTTTAAACAACTAGATCCAGAACTTTCAAGAGACTGATCTGAAAATGTTATCCATGAAACTATACGAGTACAAATAATGAGAGCTAACAGGAACAGAACGGAATGGATCAAAGAAGAACGGATCAAAGAAGAACAGAACGGAATGGATCAAAGAAGAACGGATCAAAGAAGAACAGAACGGAATGGATCAAAGAAGAACGGATCAAAGAAGAACAGAACGGAATGGATCAAAGAAGAACAGAACGGAATTGATCAAAGAAGAACAAGATGGAATGGATCAAAGAAGAACAGAACGGAATGGATCAAAGAAGAACGGATCAAAGAAGAACAGAACGGAATGGATCAAAGAAGAACAGAACGGAATGGATCAAAGAAGAACAAGATAGAATAGATCAAAGAAGAACAAGATGGAATGGATCAAAGAAGAACAGAACGGAATGGATCAAAGAAGAATGGAATGGGTCAAAGAAGAACAGAACGGAATGGATCAAAGAAGAACGGATCAAAGAAGAACAAGATGGAATGGATCAAAGAAGAACAGAATGGAATGGATCGAAGAAAAACGGAACGGATCAAAGAAGAATGGATCAAAGAAGAACAGAATGGAATAGATCAAAGAAGAACGGAATGGAATGGATCAAAAAAGACTGGGACAAAGAACAGAATGAAATGTATCAAAGACGAATGGATCAAAGAAGAATGGAATGGATCAAAGGAGAACAGAATAGAATGGATCAAAGAAAAACAGAACTGATCAAAGAAGAATGGATCAAAGAAGAACAGAATGGATCAAAGAAGAATGGATCAAAGAAGAACAGAATGGAATGGATCAAAGAAGAAAGGAATGGGATGGATCAAAGAAGAACAGAATGGAATGGATCAAAGAAGAACGGAATTGAATGGATCAAAGAAGAATGGATCAAAGAAGAACGGAATGATATGGATCAAAGAAGAACAGAATGGAATGGATCAAAGAAGAACAGAATGGAATGGATCAAAGAAGAATGGAATTGAATGGATCAAAGAAAAATTGATCAAAGAAGAACAGAATGGAATGGATCAAAGAAGAATGGATCAAAGAAGAACAGAATGGAATGGATCAGAGAAGAAAGGAATGGGATGGATCAAAGAAGAACAGAATGGAATGGATCAAAGAAGAATGGATCAAAGAAGAACAGAATGGAATGGATCAGAGAAGACTGGAACGGAACACATCAAAGCAGAATAGAATGTTCTGGTTGATCAAAGCCAAAGAACAGCTGTGATTCATTCTAAACAGCAGAAGCGACACCAGGAACAACCTGATCACACTCATATCACTCCACAGAAAGTAGTCCGTCTCATTCCCCCCCCTGCCTGTTGACACTGTGGTAAAAACATTAGTGTGGTCTCAGGCTGGTCTTCTTGGTCATGGGGACATAATGACAGTTAGCGGTTAGCACAGATGTGAGAAGCTAGCCTGAGGAGCTACTGGACCCCAAACTTAACAAATAAGAATCGTAATTCATGACAACAAAAGAACACATCTCCATATTTCAGGTACGGGGTGTTGGTTCTTACTTATTATCTCTTTGGACGAGCACCTTGAACCTGGTGTTAGGGTGCTGTCGGCTGTATTTCCAGCTGGCGGTGACGTTGAAATTATCGCAGCTCAAAGTCAGGTTTGATGGACGCAGAACTGAAAGTATTAGAAAACAAAGGATGCATTAATGGGTGACTGATGGAACAGAGAGTCAGACAGGTTTTAGTTTATGTTCTGTATTGACCTTTACTCAGTGACAGAGCTAGATTAGATCCAAACACGACTTATTACCCATCATAAAGTATTTATAGAGGAGTGGAGCAGTGCGTACTTTAAATCAAACAAGTCCTGTAAAGCCACTTTAGTGGTTCACCCTTTGTACCGCATGATAACAGCGCTGTGCTGACAGGCCTGACAGCAATAAGGAAGCTACTGTACGTGTTTTCAAAGTCACTGTGGTTGCTCTGCAGCATTCCACCTGTCAGATTCCCTTTGTGTTCTACCTTCTGCATCAATTGAAGCCCACAGTGAAGCCAGTTTTAAAAGACTCTTAAAGGAACGCCTTGATCATAACTCCAACATGAATGAATTTTAATGAATTTTAGTGAACATCCTGTTTTGTTTTTTGTTTTATCTTATTGCATGTTTGAAGCATTTTAATTTTTTCTATTTTATGTCTGTAGCATCTTCAGTTTTCAGTTTTTCTACCTTGTGTTTGTAGCATTTCTAGCTGCTGTACTTCCTGTCTGTAGCATTTTTAGTTTTTCTACCTTGTGTTTTTAGCATTTTCAGTTTTCATTTTTAGTTTTTCTGTCTGATGTTTGTAGAATTTTCAGTTTTCAGTTTTTCTACCTTGTGTTTTTAGCATTTTCAGTTTTCAGTTTTTCTACCTTGTGTTTTTAGCATTTTCAGTTTTCATTTTTTCTATGTGATGTCTGTAGCATTTTCAGTTTTTCTACCTTTCGTTTTTGAATTTTCACTTTTCAGTTTTCAGTTTTTCTACCTTGTTTTTAGCATTTTAAGTTTCCATTTTTTCTATCTTATGTTTGTAGCATTTTCAGTTTTTCTACCTTGTGTTTTTAGCATTTTCAGTTTTCATTTTTCAGTTTTTCTATCTGATGTCTGTAGCATTTTCAGTTTTTCTACCTTGTGTTTTTGGCATTTTCAAATTTCATTTGTCAGTTTTTCTATCTTATGTTTGTAGCATTTTAATTTTCAGTTTTTCTACCATTCGTTTTTAGAATTTTCACTTTTCAGTTTTCAGTTTTTCTATCTGATGTCTGTAGCATTTTCAGTTTTTCTACCTTGAGTTTTTAACAAATTTAATATTTTCAGTTTTCAGTTTTTCTACCTTGTATTTTTAGCGTTTTCAGTTTTTTTACCTTGAGTTTTTAACAAATTTAATATTTTCAGTTTTCAGTTTTTCTACCTTGTTTTTAGCATTTTAAGTTTTCATTTTTTCTATCTTATGTTTGTAGCATTTTCAGTTTTTCTACCTTGTGTTTTTAGCATTTTCAGTTTTCCTTTTTCATTTTTTCTATCTGATGTCTGTAGCATTTTCAGTTTTCAGTTTTTCTACCTTGTGTTTTTAGCATCTTCAGTTGTTGTATCTTACATTTGTAGTATATTCACTTGTTGTATTTCATGTCTGTAGCACGTTTCTGTTTTTTGTATTTTATTTCTATATAGCATTCACAGTTTTTCTTTGTAATGTTTGTTTTTAGTTTTGTATTTTATGTATATTTTGTATGTTTGTTTTATGTGGACCCCAGGAAGAGCAGCTGCTGGGTTAGTGGCAGCTAACGGGGTTCTGAATAAAGATTAAAGAATAAAGTCTAAAAAGACATTTTATTCTAGAAATAAGAGACTTAGTTTTGAGATTTTGCAGTGTGGTGAAATCCCAGTGTAATCTTTTATGCTATGGAACCAAGCAGCTCAGATATAAAGTGTGAAAAACACAAATAAACTTTAAGTTGTCCACATTTTCTGCTGAATCTGAAGTCATTACTGCTGCTATAAAAAGTATCTGGAGTTTAATCAAAGTGAAACACACCAGCAGGTGTTAGTCATCAGTAATTACCATGAATTAAATCATTAATCTTTGATTGATTTCATGGGAAGCAGCAGGTGTTTGTTTTGTCACAATGGAGTCAGCAAACACACAATGGTATCCCCCCCCCTACACCTTTACTTTAAGATCAGAGAGTGAAGAAACGCCAGGGTGAGAAGAGATTTGGACATTTTTAGGATGTGTTACTCAACGTGACCTCGGCGCACAAAAGGACAACGAAGTGGTGTTCCTGAAAGTAACCAAGAAGGAAACTGCTGCTGCTATTTTTAAAAGTTTACACATTTACTCATAGCTGGAACCGGCTTACACACACATCTTCCCAGAAAGAGGCAGGGACTATCCAGAAACACGACGTCATGCAATGTGTGGAAACTCTCAGAGGACAGGATCAGATAGTCTGCCTGGATACTTATTCAGAGAGTCTCCGCCTTTCAAAATCCAATATGACCACATTTATACATCTCCAGGAATAATAAACAAAAAGGGAAGAGTCATTCAAATGAGCCAAACTGAGCCGTGTGCTCAGCAGGGGTGGAAGATTCAAGAGAATTCAGTGGAATGACTAGTCACCAGGCGGTTTCCTCCACACAGGAGGATGTCTCAACTCAAATGTTTCATGGTTTTAAACTTGTAGAATAATGAGCAAAAATACAAAGTGTGTTAAACATATAAATGAGAATTTTTTAAAGTATATTCTAAGTCTATTTTAGGTGATATATGCCTTACAAACCAGATGAATGCAGCATAAAAATCTGGGCAGCATTTCACAGAAGAGGTGTTAATTTATAAACATCACTTCATAAAAAATAAAATAAACAAAAATCTTTGTCATGTAAAATTGTTGTATTTATATTTAGGGCTTTCCAATATACATTAAAAAAAAGTTTTAACATGAATTTTAATGATAAAGGAGTGAGTTATCCTCATTGAACTATGATCTGTGAGGATTAAAGAACACCAATTAACTAAATGTGGATTTCAATGGTCAGTAATGGAGTTAAAATTAGATTTTTTTTAAATGTGTATTGGGATGTTTTGGATATTTGAATATGCCCCGGGTCAAATTGACCCAGGAGCATTATTGCTGTTCCAGAGAAACGAACCTAACAGGAGGGTTAAAAGGAGTCTGAGTACTCACCAATCTCAGCTGCAGCTCCTATCATCAAGACGAGGGGGATGAGGAGGACCCTGAACGCACCGTCCAGCTGCATGGCTCAGGCCTGACTTGAAACAGTTCCTCCTCACCAGGTAGGACCCGAGGTAAAATACACTGACCCCAAACGAGCCCTCATTAGAAACACGTGGAAGTCTCAGAGTCTCAGCTGGTTCTGGTTCCTCTGCAGAAAAGTTCCTGATTTTTATTTAACTTCCCCCAGAAACACGTCCGAGGGCAGAGACTCTCCTCTCCGAGGCAGACTCATCTTCCGTCCTGTGTGTGTGTGTGTGTGTGTGTGTTTGTGTGTGTGCGTGTGTAGAGGAAACATATGTAACCTCACCTGAGCAATCTGTGAAAACACCTCTATGACGTTTCCGGATGTAGTAAATAACGCGCCTTTCACAATAAAGGTTAAATGGAGAGAGAAGAAATCACGAGCTGGATGAAAATAATTTAATTAATTCATTTCATAGGAAATTATTAGATTCTTCAAACAATAACAAACGGGAATAAATGCACAGGAAAAAAATATTAAATTATGATAAAAAAAATATTGAATAATAATTCATGATTTCCAAGAAAAAACAAGGAATGTCAAAGTAACCTCTCCTGATAAATAACAGATACTTAACTTAACATTTAGCTCCAAAACGTCATAAAAACGCACTGAGAAATTTTAAAAGTAACTTTTAAAAATCACATTTAGAGCAATATTTGTGAATTTCTTCACATTTAATTTTTTTGTGTTACAATCACTATTCAATCTAAATGCTAGATATAAACATAATTGTTAAATAGTAAATCTAAATGTTAAATCTAAATGTTTAATATAAATGTTAAATATAGATATTTAATGTTAAATATATATTTTAAATATAAATATAAATGTTATATGTTAAATCTAAATGTTTAATATAGATATAAATGTTGATTGTTAAATCAAAATTTTAAATCTTAAATCGAATTGTTAAATGTTAAATATAAATGTTGAATATAAATGTTAAATGTTAAATATATATGTTAAATAGAAATAGAAATATTATATGTTAAATAGAAATGTTTAATATAGATATAAATGTTTAATTTTATATAAGTATTGATTGTTAATACAAAATTTGAAAACTTAAATCTAATTGTTAAATGTTAAATCTAAATGTTAAATGTTGCTCTGCGATCCTAAATCTTAAATTTAATTGTTAAATGTTAAATATAAATGTTGAATATAAATGTTGAATATAAATGTTAAATATAAATATAAATATTATATGTTAAATATAAATGTTTAATACAGATAGAAATGTTAAATGTTGTATAAGTGTTGATTGTTAAATCAAAATTTTAAATCTTAAATCTAATTGTTAAATGTTAAATATAAATCTTAAATGTTGCTCTGCGATCCTAAATATTTAGCTCATATTTAACATTTAACAATTACATTTAGATTTTAACATTTAGATTTAACAATCCACATTAATATTTAACATTTAGATTTATATTTAGCATTTGGATTTAACAGTGATTGTAACTTAAATGTATTTTTAAAAACAAAAATTAAATGTAAAGAAGATCACAAATATTGCTCTAAATTTAATTTAAAAAAAGTGACTTAAAAATTCGCGCTTGGTTTTTCTGAAGTCTTCGAGCTAAATGTTGAAAATTGTTGTTATTTTCAGTTTGCTTTACAAACAAGATAGAGAGATACCTTAACTAAAATTGAGACTCAATAATTATAATTTCATTGTCACAAAGATATATATTAGAATATTTTGACTCTTAAAATTATACTTTTTTCTCTCCTTCCCCATGCACATAAAAGACGCTTTTATTTTGAAGGCTAAAAATGACAAAATACTATGATTTCCGGTGTTTTTCATTTGCACAGGTGAGAGAATCCATGAGTAAGTTGTTGTCTGTCGCCACCTGCAGATCACAGAGCAATCTGACAGAGCTCTGTATTGGAGTAATATTAGACCTGGAGGATCTATACTTTGACTTCAGTAATGAGGCTGTGTACTTTGTCCACCACTGCCTATAACTAAGTTGCCTTGGTCAACAAACCCCTGGGTGACGCCATGGTGGTCACTTCTATTTCTTAAAGATAGTCAATGATAGTCAACACACTTTAATCTGACCTCTGTATGAGAAAACATAAACTGCTTTAGCATAATCATGCTAATCGGTGGTTCCTTTTCTGGCACATATGAAGTCAAATACAGTTTTGAATTAGATGTAATAACAGAGGATTAATGCAGTTATATTAGGATTAAAATAAGTACATCAATGAAGCCAATATTTGCTTCAGGGTATGTTTGAGTGTCATCTCAGCTTATTCCAGTGAACAGTCTCGCCTCATATCACCCGTCTATGGTCCAGTTGTTTTCATTTTCAGTCTAAGCTGCTGTGACAAAGCATGTTTATCGCACCGTGCGAATATAGCGTCTAACTCCAGCAGAGTAAAAAGCAAAGCCTCTTATGGGATTACTGCTGCAGTCTTTTACTGAATCAGATACAGAGGACAGAAGAGAGGAGCGATGACCACTCACAGTACGAAACCCTCAGACCTGCAGAGGATGGATAAATAACTATTGGAAGATTTTAAGGAGTTAACTGCAGTTTTTAAATTCTCTACATGCAGACTGAAGACCGTTCAGATTCAAGTTAGATTCAAAGATGCCAAGACTCATAATTTCATCTTGGTGTAAGGATAAGGGTTTTAAATGTCCTTAAAACTAAAATACTCAAATGAAAATGTTGAATAACCACAAGGTTACAATGTAGGTAAGATATACTTTAATGAAAAGGATAAGTTAGGTAGCCCACAACACCACAAGGAGGCTTAACAGCTCCCTCTGGGGTCCCAAAAACTCCCCCTTTCAGGCCAGCTCCCTACGTCCATCAATGGTCCACACAACCCAAAACACAGCAGAGAGAAGAGTCTGAAGTGAGATATCAGAGAAAAGACAAGGAGGGCAGAGCTAGGACAAGAAGCTTTCTCAGGCTAGGTGTACACTCTACCTCTGCCCACTCCCCCACTCTAATGAGGGATGAGAGATGGCCGAGCGAGGGGGAGAAGCTTCTTCAAGCTAGGGGTATATGAGATCTAGGGTGTACGCTCTACCTCCACCCACTCCCCCACTCTAATGAGGGATGAGCAAGCAAGGGGAGCATGTTCAGGCTAGATCTACACTCTACCTCCCCATACTCTAGTGAGCTAGAGCGAGGATGTATGCTCTACCTCCACCCACTCCCCCACTCAAATGAGGGATGAGAGAAGGCAGAGCAAGGAAGAGAAGCATGTTTAAGCCAGGTGTACGTGATATCTAGGGTGTACACTCTATCTCCACCCACTCCCCCACTCTAATGAGGGATGAGAGATGGCAGAGCTAGGGGGAGAAGCTTCTTCAAGCTAGGTGTACGTGAGATCTAGGGTGTACGCTCTACCTCCGCCTACTCCCCCACTCTAATGAGGGATGAGCAAGGGAGAGAAGCATGTTCAGGCTAGATCTACACTCTACCTCCCCATACTCTAGTGAGCTAGAGCTAGGATGTACACTCAAACTCCACCTACTTCTCCACTCTAGTGAGGGATGAGAGAAGGCAGAGCAAGGGAGAGAAGCATGTTTAAGCTAGGTGTACGTGAGATCTAGGATGTACGCTCTACCTCCACCCACTCCCCCACTCTAAAGAGGGATGAGAGATGGCAGAGCTAGGGGGAGAAGCTTCTTCAAGCTAGGTGTACGTGAGATCTAGGGTGTACGCTCTACCTCCACCCACTCCACCACTCTAATGAGGGATGAGCAAGCAAGGGAAGCTAATTTAAGCTAGGTGTACGTGAGATCTAGGGTGTATGCTCTACCTCCCCCTACTCCACCACTCTAATGAGGGATGAGCAAGGGAGAGAAGCATGTTCAGGCTAGATCTACACTCTACCTCCCCATACTCAAGTGAGCTAGAGCTAGGATGTACGCTCAACCTCCACCTACTTCTCCACTCTAGTGAGGGATGAGAGAAGGCAGAGCAAGGGAGAGAAGCATGTTTAAGCTAGGTGTACGTGAGATCTAGGATGTACGCTCTACCTCCACCCACTCCCCCACTCTAAAGAGGGATGAGAGATGGCAGAGGTAGGGGGAGAAGCTTGTTCAAGCTAGGTGTACGTGAGATCTAGGGTGTAAGCTCTACCTCCCCCTACTCCCCGACTCTAATGAGGGATGAGCAAGGGAGAGAAGCATGTTCAGGCTAGATCTACACTCTACCTCCCCATACTCTAGTGAGCTAGAGCGAGGATGTACGCTCTACCTCCACCCACTCCCCCACTCTAATGAGGGATGAGAGATGGCAGAGCTAGGGTCAGAAGCTTCTTCAAGCTAGGTGTACGCGCTCTACCTCCACTTAACCCCCATTCTAGTGAGGGATGTGCGAGTGCGAGAAGCATGTTCCAGCTAGATCTAGGTATATGCTTTGCCTCTCCTTACTCCCCTTCTCTTATGAAAGATGAGAGGGGGCAAGAAGCATGTTCAAGTGAGAGCTAGGCTGTACGCTTTACCTCCCCAACTGCCTAACTCTAATGTGTGATGAGCGAAGGTAGAGCTAGGCTGTAAAAGCATGTTCAGGCTAGATATACGCTCTACGTCCCCTACTCCCCACTCTAGTGAGGGAGGAGCAAGGGTGAGAAGCATGTTCATGCTGGAGCTAGGATGTACGCTCTTCCTCCCCTAACTCCCCTAATGAAAGATGAGAGATGGGAGAGGTGGGGAGAGAAGCATGTTCAGGCTAGATCTACGCTCTACCTCCCCATACTCTAATGAGCTAGAGCTAGGATGTACGCTCAACCTCCACCCACCCCCCACTCTAATGAGGGATGAGAGATGGCAGAGCTAGGGGGAGAAGCTTCTTCAAGCAAGGTGTACACGCTCTACCTCCACTTAACCTCCATTCTAGTGAGGGATGAGCGAGGGCGAGAAGCATGTTCCAGTGAGAGCAAGGCTGTACGCTTTACCTCCCAAACTGGCTAACTCTAATGAGTGATGAGCGGAGGTAGAGCTAGGCTGTAAAAGCTTGTTCAGGCTAGATATACGCTCCACCTCCACTACTCCCCACTCTAGTGAGAGATGAGCTGGGGAGAGAAGCATGTTCAGGCTAGATCTACACTCTACCTCCCCATCCTCTAGTGAGTTAGAGCTAGGATGTACGCTCAACCTCCCCCTATTTGTCCATTCTAGTGAGGGATGAGCGAGGGCCAGAAGCATGTTCCAGCAAGAGCTAGGATGTACACTCTGCCTCCCTTTACTCCCCCACTCTAATGAGGGACTAGAGGGGGCGAGAGGCATGTTCCAGCGAGAGCTAGGATGTATGCTCTACCTCCCCGCACTCCCCCACCCTTATAAGGATGAGAGAAGGCAGAGCTAGGGCAAGAAACATGTTCCAGCCTAAGCTAGGATGTACGCACTACTACCCCTACTCCCCCACTCTAGTGAGGGACTCAAGGGGGCGAGAGGCATGTTCCAGCAAGATCTAGGATGCATGCTCCACCTCCCCTTAATCCAAATTCTAATGAGGGATAAATGAGGGCAAGAGGCATGTTCAGACTAGAGCAAGGATGTACGCTCCACCTCCCCCGACTTCCTCACTCCAACAAGGGATGACAGAAGGCAGAGCTAGGACCAAGGTCTTGTACAGGCTAGATGTATGGTCTACCTCCCCTTACTCCCACACTCTAATGAGGGACTAGAGGGGGAGAGAAGCATGTTCCAGCTAGACCAAGGATGTACGTTCTTCCACCCCTAACTCCCCTTCTCTTATGAGAGATGAGGGAAGACAGAGCCAGGACAAGAAGCTTGTTCAGACTAGATCTCCAAAGCTTGATCCGTAAGGCCAGATGTACGCTCTACCTCCACCCACTCCCCCACTCTAATGAGGGATGAGAGATGGCAGAGCTAGGGGGAGAAGCATGTTCAAGCTAGGTGTACGCTTTACCTCCCCTAAAACCAAATCTAATGAGGGATGAGCGAGGGCAAGAAGCTTGTTCCAGCGAGATCTAGGATGTACGCTCTACCTCCACCCACTCCCCCACTTTAATGAGAGGGGTCGAGAAGCATGATCCAGCAAGAGCTAGGATGTATGCTCTACTTCCCTTTACTCCCCCACTCAAATGTGGGACAAGAGAAGGCAAAGCCAGGTCTAAAAGCATGTTCCTGCTAGATCTAGGTGTACGCTCTACCTCCCCTTAATCCACAATCTAATGAGGGATAAGTGAGGGCAAGAGGCATGTTCAGACTAGAGCAAGGATGTACGCTCCACCTCCCCCTACTTCCACACTCTAACAAGGGATGACAGAAGGCAGAGCTAGGACCAAGGCTTGTACAGGTTAGATGTATGGTCTACCTCCCCTTACTCCCACACTCTAATGAGGGACTAGAGGGGGAGAGAAGCATGTTCCAGCTAGACCTAGGATGTACGTTCTTCCACCCCTAACTCCCCTTCTCTTATGAGATATGATGGAAGACAGAGCCAGGACAAGAAGCTTGTTCAGACTAGATCTCCAAAGCTTGATCCGTAAGGCCAGATGTACGCTCTACCTCCACCCACTCCCCCACTCTAATGAGGGATGAGAGATGGCAGAGCTAGGGGGAGAAGCATGTTCAAGCTAGGTGTACGCTTTACCTCCCCTAAAACCAAATCTAATGAGGGATGAGCGAGGGCAAGAAGCTTGTTCCAGCGAGATCTAGGATGTACGCTCTACCTCCACCCACTCCCCCACTTTAATGAGAGGGGTCGAGAAGCATGATCCAGCAAGAGCTAGGATGTATGCTCTACTTCCCTTTACTCCCCCACTCAAATGTGGGACAAGAGAAGGCAAAGCCAGGTCTAAAAGCATGTTCCTGCTAGATCTAGGTGTACGCTCTACCTCCCCTTAATCCACAATCTAATGAGGGATAAGTGAGGGCAAGAGGCATGTTCAGACTAGAGCAAGGATGTACGCTCCACCTCCCCCTACTTCCACACTCTAACAAGGGATGACAGAAGGCAGAGCTAGGACCAAGGCTTGTACAGGTTAGATGTATGGTCTACCTCCCCTTACTCCCACACTCTAATGAGGGACTAGAGGGGGAGAGAAGCATGTTCCAGCTAGACCTAGGATGTACGTTCTTCCACCCCTAACTCCCCTTCTCTTATGAGATATGATGGAAGACAGAGCCAGGACAAGAAGCTTGTTCAGACTAGATCTCCAAAGCTTGATCCGTAAGGCCAGATGTACGCTCTACCTCCACCCACTCCCCCACTCTAATGAGGGATGAGAGATGGCAGAGCTAGGGGGAGAAGCATGTTCAAGCTAGGTGTACGCTTTACCTCCCCTAAAACCAAATCTAATGAGGGATGAAAGAGGGCAAGAAGCTTGTTCCAGCGAGATCTAGGATGTACGCTCTACCTCCACCCACTCCCCCACTTTAATGAGAGGGGTCGAGAAGCATGTTCTAGCAAGAGCTAGGATGTATGCTCTACTTCCCTTTACTCCCCCACTCAAATGTGGGACAAGAGAAGGCAAAGCCAGGGCTAAAAGCATGTTCCTGCTAGATCTAGGTGTACGCTCTACCTCCCCTTAATCCACAATCTAATGAGGGATAAGTGAGGGCAAGAGGCATGTTCAGACTGGAGCAAGGATGTACGCTCCACCTCCCCCTACTTCCTCACTCTAACAAGGGATGACAGAAGGCAGAGCTAGGACCAAGGTCTTGTACAGGCTAGATGTATGGTCTACCTCCCCTTACTCCCACACTCTAATGAGGGACTAGAGGGGAGAGAAGCATGTTCCAGGTAGACCTAGGATGTACATTCTTCCACCCCTAACTCCCCTTCTCTTATGAGAGATGAGGGAAGACAGAGCCAGGACAAGAAGCTTGTTCAGACTAGATCTCCAAAGCTTGATCCATAAGGCCAGATGTACGCTCTACCTCCACCCACTCCCCCACTCTAATGAGGGATGAGAGATTGCAGAGCTAGGGGGAGAAGCATGTTCAAGCTAGGTGTACGCTTTACCTCCCCTAAAACCAAATCTAATGAGGGATGAAAGAGGGCAAGAAGCTTGTTCCAGCGAGATCTAGGATGTACGCTCTACCTCCACCCACTCCCCCACTTTAATGAGCTAGGATGTATGCTCTACTTCCCTTTACTCCCCCACTCAAATGTGGGACAAGAGAAGGCAAAGCCAGGACTAAAAGCATGTTCCTGCTAGATCTAGGTGTACGCTCTACCTCCCCTTACTCCTCAGCAGCTGTTAGCTTTCCTCAGAGTTGGTAGTGTATAGGAAAATGGACAACAAAGTCATTCAATCAATCCAGTGAGTTGAATGATTTTGTGAGAATTCCTGCGGGCATCATTTTTCACTTTGGGTGTTGAAGGGGAAAATCGATCTTTGACACTTTGCTGATAATAGCAAAGGTCTTTGCAGGACCTTCATAAGTCGCTCTGCAGTCAGTCACTCCTTTTCTTACCCCTCCAAATAATCTGAAGCCTCTTGCGTCACCGCTGAGGTTGTAACAGTTGGTAGATGTACAGAATTAAAATGATGTGGTGTCAGGCAGGGCAGTGAGATTACCCAGTGGTGTCATGACAGGCCTCACTTTACCCATGATCCTCCTCTGCACCTCTGTATACGCTCGGATCCAGCCCCTCGTATCTCTGCCCACGTGAGGAGTAATTACAGCTGCCGCATGCACGCCCGGGACGGTAATCCTGCAGGGACAAATCCCACCCGCTGCCCCTCCGCACCCGAGCGTCCCGCTGGGTCGATTCCAGACAGATGTTGGAGCTCACAGCTGGAGAGCGGCGTCTTTGATCGGCGCCCAAAATCAGCATTGTCATGAGAAACATCTGGAGCTGAGCGGGGAAGCCTGAACACTCAGCGCTTTTTGTTTAATTAACGGCACAGTGACAGACTGAGAAGTGGAACATTTTATTCTTCTTATCAAATACTGTTTCAAAATAAAGCTCAGGGTTACAAGTTAAAAGAAACAATATCATTGCTCAGCAAAAATATAGATACAAGTTCTGCATGTGAGAAAGGACTGAAGGTTCTTACCTGAGTCCTTTTTTCATATTTTCTGCTTCTACTCGGGGGAACTTCTGCCAGCTGCCATAATGCTCTCAAGCTCTACTACCTGGATGTAAATGAGCAAAGGTGATGATGTCATCTGGTAGCGTGGCGTGGTTTGTCAGTATGTTGATCTAGTATATGGAGATAAAGTTGTATGTAGGCTGTGTCTGACATATAACCACTCCACCAGAGACATGAGGAACCAGCACAGACATCAATCAATCAATCTTTATTTCAAACAGAGCAGGTCTAGACCGGACTCAGGTCAAGTCCAGCTTTATTTATAAAGCACATTTAAAACAACCTCAGTTGACCAAAGTGCTGTACAGTTATTAAAATACAATATAATCATACACAAATATAACAATAAATAAAAACAATAAAAGAACAGTAAGAGCTCAATTTAGGAAATAAAAAGAGTAAAGAAGTAAGAAGCCAAGGATTCTTGTTTAGCTGGGACTGAACGCCGAGGAGCAAAGATGTGTTTTCAGGAGTGTTTTAAAGTGATCCACAGACTGTGCAGCTCTAACCTGGAGAGGTAGGATGTTCCACAGCCCACTGAGAAGGCTCTGTCCCCATGAGTAGAGAGTCTGGACCGAGGTACTGCCAGGAGCAGCTGGTTTGATGACCTAAGTGCTCTGGAAGTACTGTGCGGCTGTACAAGGTCTGATAAATAAGACGGTGCCAGCAGTGGTGGTTCTAGACCAATTAACTGGGGGGACCAGGCTGGGGCCAAGGGTGTTGTCAGAGGGACACATTCAACCCTGACAAAAGAGACTAAAAAGGGCGAGGACCGGCTGAGAACAAACTGGCAAAACATCAGTGCATCCCTTTATACTAGACATATAGACTAATGTGTACTAGATCAACATGCAGACTGACAGCAGCTGATTGACTGTTTACACTCAACATGAGTCCCTTAGTGCTCTAAGGGACTGGAACCAAGTGCCACACGCATGTGTTCCACCTGTAACATCGGCGCGATACCGAAGCTTTTTTTATTGTATAATATTTGTTTGGTGTGGAGGGGGGGCCACAGGGGGGTCCAGGTTCAGTTTTACAGGGGCACTGGAACCCTGTTGGCCCCTCCCCAGAACCACCACTGGGTGCCAGACCATTTAAACACTTCAAAACAATGAATAAGACCTTGAACTGGATCCTAAAGTTCACAGGCAACCAGTGCAAAGACTCAAGGACAGGACTGATGTGATCACGCCGTTTCTCTCCAGTCAGCAGGCGGGCGGCTGCATTTTGGACTTCCTGTAGACGGCGCAGTGCTGACTGGTCGAGACCGACAAACAAAGAGTTACAGTAATCTAAGAGTGAAGTGAGAAAGGTGTGAATCACTCTCTGGAAATCGTTTCTGTGAAGATCAGGTTTCACTTCTGTTAATAGTCTCAGCTGAAAGAAGCTTGTTTTAACAATAGAGCTGATAGATAGATAGATAGATAGATAGATAGATAGATAGATAGATAGATAGATAGATAGATAGATAGATAGATAGATAGATAGATAGATAGATAGATAGATAGATAGATAGATAGATAGATAGATAGATAGATAGATCTTTATTTGTCCTTAATAAGGAGATTTGTTGCCACCGTCTGTACAGGAATACATGTATGAACACAATAACCATAACCATCCACCCAGCCTCACAGCAATGGTGCCCCGCATCCCACAAATTTACACACCAGACACATATGCACACACTGGACACATATAAAACACACCGAACACATTACAGTGGCATTCTGTTTAGCAGTGCTATGGCCGATGGGACGAAGCTTCTGCCAAACCGGGCTCGCCTACAGTAAGGGGATCTGTACCTGCGACCGGAGGGGAGTAGTGTGAAGACTGAGTAGAGGGGGTGTTGGGGGTCCAGTGTTATAGTCCGTGCTCTGCGTATGATGGCTCTGTTGTTGAGGTCAGACAGGTTGGGTGTGGGGAGGCGGATGATTTTGGTGGCAGTGTTTGTGGTGCGTATGAGTTTGTTTTTGTTGGAGACAGTTAGCATGTTGTAGTAGCAGGGGGGAACAGTAGAGGAGAATGGGTTGGATGATGCTTTGGTACAGTAACAGTAGAAGGTGGGGGGGCGACAGAAAGTGCTTTGAGTTTGCGGATGGCAGAGAGTCTTTGTTGGCAGCGTTTGTGAATGTCAGTGGTGTGTTGATCAAAGTTGAGTTTATTGTCCAGGGTGAGTCCGAGATATTTGAAGTGATCCACTATTTCGACTGCTTGATTGTTGATGTGGATGGGGTTGTGCTTGTCAAACTTAAAGTCCCTGTCCAAAATAACACTGAGGTTCCTTAAAGGGTGACAGTAAGACTTAAGGGGGCCAATGGTGCTATCAGAGACATCCAACAGGTTTTGTTGGCCAAATAAAATAATCTCTGTTTTATTTTTGTTCATGGAGAGAAAGTTCACTTCCATTAAAGATCGAACATCATTGAGACAGTCTAGTAAGACCTGGACAGAGGTTTGATCATTAGTTTTTAAAGGCAGATAGACTTGTATGTCATCAGCAAAGCAATGAAATGAGACATTGTGCTTTCTAAATATTCTTCTAATATACTCTATGTTCTATTATTAACAAAGACCCAAGAGGAGTCGCCCCCTGCTGGCGATTAAAAGAATGGCAGTCGATGATTGTTCTTTACGTTTTTTTTACATCGAGGGTCGATCAAAAGATAAAGGGTGTAAACAAAAGACCCCTGAGGTGAATTATGAACATTTAGTTGTATGAATTTGAATTTTGTTAATCACTAAAAAGGCTAAAATTTTTACGTTTCTTCTTCTAACTTCCAAAAAGTATAAAAACGTGTCCCTTAAAATTTTAGATTAACTTCCTGCAAATATGATAGTGGATTTTTATCCTTTCTTTGTACAAGTGAAGTACACACACGCACACGCACACACACACACACACACACACACACACACACACACACAGAGATGTACCAGCTGTGTATATTTCACTATCAGTGTATTTTTTTTTCCTCAAGTTTGTTCCACGTGCCAGAGATTTGATCTGAAGAGGAGCCCCACCCTTTCCTGTCACCGAGCTTTACTGGCACACAAACTGAATGCATAAACACACAGATGTACACACACACACACACACACACACACACACACACACACACACACACACACACACACACACACACACACACACACACACACACACACACAGTGATATAGGGCAGCTGCAGGGCTCTAAATCCCATCATTGGCCTGAATCCTGTTGCTCTGCCGCTGCATGTGCCGGCATGTGAGCTGCTGCTTATCTCGGGGGCTCCTCCCACGTTGGACTCCTCCCCCTCCCACCTCACCCATGTCTCCCAACGACCCCCACCCCTCCACCACCACCCCTCCGTCACCCAGCATCCCTGGTACAGCATC
Source organism: Notolabrus celidotus (assembly GCF_009762535.1). Lineage (NCBI taxonomy): Eukaryota > Metazoa > Chordata > Actinopteri > Labriformes > Labridae > Notolabrus > Notolabrus celidotus. The sequence goes on from NC_048278.1 coordinate 38,057,420, forward strand.
CATCCCTTCCCTGTTCTCTGCTTTGTTTACTTCACTGATCAACATCAACAACAACTGGAGCTGTAGTCGATCACTATCTGTTTACTATACAGACAAAGGTTCCTCCATCACCGACCTCCACCTCCACCTCCACCTGAGCATGATGCGAGTGCTTCTGGAGAGCAGCTGGATGAAGTTTGGACCTGCAGGAAGAGGCTCGTACGACTGGGTGACAGGCTCGCCGTCAACACAGGACAAACAGGTGTGTAGTTCAAGTTCAGCAGAGAAAATCTGACCCTGAAGACGTTTAGTTTATTGTTGAATTGAAGGATATTAAAGAGAGACATTTGAGTCCTTCACACTGACACTTTAAGAACAACTGTCTCACACTTTGCACTGAAACTCAACTCAAAATCCAGACTTCTCCTGAGACTTTAGTGTCTTTAGAACAAGTTAAAACTTTCTGCATGTTTGGATATTGCCTGGCCACGCCATGGAGGTCATTGAGTTCAACTCTTTCACAAGGAATCGTCTGAGTGGCCTCCTCTCCTGTGTTTAAAGTTCATGAAGCAGGTGATAGAATAGTTTTTGGCATCATCTCTATAAGATTCTTCATTTTTGTGAAGTGGTTAAAAAAAGGAGGAAATGTTAACCAGGACTTCTCGTGCTTTCAGGGTTCTGTTATTTTCTTGTTTTTGTGCTTTTGGCTGTTTAATGTGTTTCTTTTGTTAATGGTGAATATCTGAACCGTGGTGAAGAGATGACAGTAGTGCAAAAAGTTCACAAAACATGAACAAGAGAAGATGAATGTAAACACAGATCGGAATTTAGTTTGTCTTTGTTTTGCTCCCACTTTTTTAAAAATGGCGTAGAATACAAAAAAAACAGATTAAAGTGGGATAGAATGGAATAGAGCAAGGCTGAATGAAATGACATCAGAGTTGAGAATAAGGAAATGAATAATGGATGGGAAAGAATGGAATGAGAAGAATACAATGGAATGGAATGGAATCAAGTGGAATAGAATGAAGTGGAATAGAATGGAATGAGTAGAATCAAGTGGAATAGAATGATGTTGACTAGAATGACGTGGAATGGATCAAGTGGAATAGAATGGAATGAGTAGAATCAAGTGGAAAAGAATGATGTTGAATAGAATGACATGGAATGGATCAAGTGGAATAGAATGGAATGAGTAGAATCAAGTGGAAAAGAATGATGTTGAATAGAATGACGTGGAATGGATCAAGTGGAATAGAATGGAATGAGTAGAATCAAGTGGAATAGAATCAAGTGGAATAGAATGATGTGGAATGGAATGATGTGGAATAGAATGATGTGGAATAGAATGATGTGGAATGGAATCAAGTGGAATGGAATGGAACAAGGTTGAATGAAATGAAATCAGAGTTGAGCATAATCAAATGGAATAGAAAAGAAAAGAAGGGATCAGATAGAATGGAATGTCTAGAATACAATGGAATGGAATGAAATGGAATGGAATGGAATGAAAAGGATGGGTTAGAATGGAATGAGTAAAACAGATTAAAATGGAAGCGGATGGAACAAAACTGAATGAAATGACATCAGAGTTGAGCATGATGGAATGGAATAGAACAGAGTAATGGATGGGAAAGAATGGAATAGAATCAGGTGGAATAGAATGATGTTGAATAGAATCAAGTGGAATAGAATGATCTTGAATAGATTCAAGTGGAATGGAATGATGTTGAATGGAATGACATCAGTTGAGCATAATGAAATGTAATAGAAAAGAAAAGAAGGGATCAGATAGAATGGAATGAGAAAAATACAATGGAATGGAATGAAGTGGAATAGAACTGAATGGAATGAATAGAATAGATTGGAGCTGAATGGAAACAAATGAAATGGGTGGGTTAGAATGGAATGAGTTAAACAGTGAAACGGTCCAGAGAAAATGAAATGGGTGGGATAGAAAAAGGACAAGTAGAATGGCATGGAATGAATTAAAATAGAATGGAACAAAATGTAGAATAGAGTGGAGTAGAATGGACAGACTTTGTGTTTGTATCCTTTAAAATAAACCACGTTCATAACTTCAAACACTTAGCCCCAGGGACATGACATCTCTCATCACCTCTGTATTATTTGAAACACAAATATTTGGCGTCAGTGGTTTGATAGTTACATCGCACTAGTCTGTATGACATTACAGTGCTGTGGTGAAATTTGGCCACACCTTACCTTACCTGTACTGTCCAGGTGAGTCATCATTGATGACCCACATACGGCTGTCCTTCTTTTGCTAACTGTATATAAAGCAGGTCACACTATCAGGATCTCTGACTGACATGAGAGCTTCTTCCACGTCTCTGTTACTTGATCCATGAAGTGAGCGTACCTCCATAGAACAGTCCTCAGAATGAAAGTCCTGGTTTGATTAAGGACCCTACACGTGGCTGAATGAGCCGTTTAAACCCTGACTTTTGACTTCTTTAAACTATAATCCAGTCTGTTATCTAACAAGTATCGTCTATTTGTTCCCCTTTTATCTCCCTCCCATAAACCAAAACGTTTGGGGGTTTCAATTCGGATCCTAAAGTCCTGATCAGATCTAATACAGCTTGTTTGTTTAAAGGCAAGACTCGTTCCTGATCGTGATTTGAATAAACCACAACCCAAAAAGACAAGCTGCAGTGAACGTCATCTCTTCATGGGGACAGGAGCGGTCTGCTCTGAGCACTCAGACGAATTGACAATCTCCACAGTCCTGTCCTGGAGGAGGGCAGAGTCTGTGGGGTGCTGGGTCATCCCGCCAGCATTAACTAATTGATTATAAAAACCTGAATCTGGCAGGAATGTGGGCCGAGCTGAGCTGATAGGAGTGTGTTGTTGTGTCATAGCTCACACTCCTGCAGATCAAAACACGCTCATCGTAACCGACATCTAAAAGGCTTTCACTTAAAGCTAACAGGAGGAAGTGTTCCACATTTATTTTGAGCTGTCATTAACTAACATTCAGATTGTGATCAAATATGAATAAACTCTGAGACCTTCCTGTGTTTGATCTCCAGGGGCGAAGCTGGAATGAGCTGGACCTGGGAGACGACAGAAAGACAGAGCTGGTGGTCTACGTGGTCCTCCCCATCGTCTCAGTCCTGCTCTTGGCTCTCCTGGTGGGTCTGATCTACCGCCGGTGTTCCCGCAGCAAACTGAGCCTGGCCGACATCATCGCTCTGGACCTCCAGGACGCCGAAAGCAGCGCCGAGTTCCTCTCCTCCCTGACCAGGAACGCAGAGCGCCACACCAGCACCAGCTCAGACGGATCGGACGGGGTCTTCGTCATGGTCTACCTGCCCCCGCCCTACGAGGAAACGCTCACCAAGATCACCCGAGCAGCCAGCCTCTCCAGCTCCAAAGACACGGAGTCGATAAAGATCGAAGACCTGGAGGCCAAGCTGTGTCCGGAGCTGAAGGCCAGCGGCAGATTCGTGTAACGCTGAGTCGACGTGCGGCGATGAAAGACTTTATAACTCCAATATTTGGTGGTTTAGAACTCTGTTACACTCAACCAGCTCTACACAGCTTTCAGCCCCTTTTATCTCATAGTTTTGATTCTTTGCTTTGTCCGGTTCACTCTCTCCACTCTCATAAACCTTGTTTTCAGCAAAGCAGGCACCAGCTGTCATCACACAGAGTTAAACCCACTGTTCTCTACCCACATAGGAGCACACAGGAGGCCCACATCCAGCAGCTACACACAGATATTTCAGGGAGCGTGGATCACACTGAGGAGCAACATACAATCATTGGACTCACATTTATCAAAACACACCTCCAATGGGATGATGATGTTTCTCTGTGTCTGTTGGATTGATCAAATGTAAATGTCTGTGTGTCTACTTGTTTTGGATTTCTGCCTGTAGTGTCTAAATATCAATAAAAGTGGTTTTAATTGAGCTGCGTGTTTCATTTTATCCTTCACAACTAGAGGTCACCTGAGGTCGGTGTCTTATAGGAGTGCTGCCTCATCATCCTGTGGAGAAATCAGCAGAACCTGAAAACAAAACTGAGTCAGGTTAGATGAGAATTAATCTTATTTCTCAATGTTGTGGGGTATTATCATCATTTATTTATTTATTTATTTATTTATTTATTCTTTTATTTATTTATTTATTTTTTATTATTATGATTATTTATTATTTTAATTTTTATTCATTTATTATGATTATTATTATTATTTATTAACTTATTATTATTTATTATTATTTATTATTATTATTATTATTATTATTATTCATTTACTTATGGTTATTCATTTATTATTATTTTTATTTTTTATTACTTATTTATTTATTTTTATTTATATATATTGTTGTTATTCTTATTGCTTTTTTATTTTCCTTTCTATTAAATTTATCTTTTATTTTAAATTATTATCATTTATTATTATTGGTTGCTTTTTCATCCATTCACTTATTGTGTTTCTTACACAAAAAAACATCACTTGCTTTAATTGTTTACATTTATCTTTTGTATGTCACGTGTAAAAATTAAAACAAACAGATCTTTGAAATAAAATTTAAAAAAGATTAGATGTGAGACGGATTGTTCCCTGAAGGAACAAGACGTCTGTCTGATGAATTTAAAAATAGGAACTGTCTGAGTGGGTTAAAGATAATAAGGTACAGATGGAATTACTGTGGGCATGCAACAAAGAGAATCACAAACTAAAGTGTGACCTCTGGTGGTGACAAAGGGAACAACATCTGTGTGTACCTCACCTCTGAGCTTTCAGTTTGTTGCTGAGATTAGAAGAAATTAAATTTACAGCTCATTTCAGATTTTACTTTGCAAAACAGAATAATTTGCATTCAGTCAAAAGTTTGTAAACACCTTCTCATTCAAGGGTTTGTATTTATTTTAATTATTTCAAACACTGTAGATTAATACTGAAGACATCAAAACTATGAAAGAACATATATGGAATTATTTAATTAATAAAAAAGTGTTGAACAAAGCAGAATATGTTTAATATTTTAGATTCTGTAAAGTAGCCCCCTTTTTTCCTTCATGACAGCTTTGCACACTCTTGGTATTCTCTCAGTCCGCTTCAAGAAGTGGTCCCCTGGAATGGTTTCTAATTAACATGGGTCCTGGTACAGAACCACCTTACCTAGACTTCTTCTAGAGTCTACAGAACCTTTATATACACTTTCAGATTTTTGAAACCTTTATTGTATTTGTGAAAATGAAAAAAGGGAGATAAGATAGGACAGCTACAACTAGACCTTTCAGATCCAAACTAGATTTTCACAGAATTTTAAATTTGTGAAAATATTCTTCTTCTTCTTTTTAAAGAACATTTTATTTTAAATGAAAGCAGCCTAGGTAGGTATAGTGGTTCCAGGTGAGGACCTGGTGCAAAGTGATGCAAACAGGGAAAAAAAGACATTTGCATTTTCACAATCATCATAATAATAAAATTATTATTTTGCAAATCTGAAACTGTGTTTTCAAAAGTCTGCAGCCTTTCTGGGTTAATCTAGTCCAGAATCAGATCTACCAAGTCTAGAAAAAGTGGTTTTGGATCAGGACCTTTCCCTTGAAAGCCACATTGGAAGCTACGAATCAGATACTAACTTCAATGTTGTTTTTTAATTACAAGCCCAATGTAACAAAGTGTGTTTTTATTAAGTAGAAACAGGTGCACCATGCTTCACTGTATTTATTGAGAGAGAATGTTAAACTTTGCAGAGATATTAAAATGAATTCAGGTTATGAGCAGTCGGAGAAGTAGTCCAGGGAGGTTTTATCCCCACACCGCTCCTGGAAGATGTTCTTGATCCTGTAAGATAACAGATACATTTAAAATATTAATTATTTTTGTGCAGCACAGTGACTGTTTGTTGAATCAGTGACTGCATCTAAAATATTGTCAATATGTCACACAGTTAAACATGAAGAAGCTGATGACTTACATCTCTAACTGTTCCTTGTTATTCCAACCGTCTTTGCTGTAAGAACAAATTAACATTTCATCAGTGATCAAATACAACAGAGAACATTTCTGTTTTTAATGCAGTGACTTCCACTACAGAGTCATGTCTGTTTTTAATGCAGTGACTTCCACTACAGAGTCATGTCTCTTTCTAATGCAGTGACTTCCACTACAGAGTCATGTCTGTTTTTAATGCAGTGACTTCCACTACAGACTCATGTCTGTTTGTAATGCAGTGACTTCCACTACAGAGTCATGTCTGTTTCTACTGCAGTGACTTCTACTACAGAGTCATGTCTGTGTTTAATGCAGTGACTTCCACTACAGAGTCATGTCTGTTTTTAATGCAGTGACTTCCACTACAGAGTCATGTCTGTGTTTAATGCAGTGACTTCCACTACAGAGTCATGTCTGTTTTTAATGCAGTGACTTCCACTACAGAGTCATGTCTGTTTTTAATGCAGTGACTTCCACTACAGAGTCATGTCTGCTTTTAATGCAGTGACTTCCACTACAGAGTCATGTCTGTTTTTAATGCAGTGACTTCCACTACAGAGTCATGTCTGTTTTTAATGCAGTGACTTCCACTACAGTCATGTCTGTTTTTAATGCAGTGACTTCCACTACAGAGTCATGTCTGTTTTTAATGCAGTGACTTCCACTACAGTCATGTCTGTGTTTAATGCAGTGACTACCACTACAGAGTCATGTCTGTGTATAATGCAGTGACTTCCACTACAGTCATGTCTGTTTTTAATGCAGTGACTTCCACTACAGAGTCATGTCTGCTTTTAATGCAGTGACTTCCACTACAGAGTCATGTCTGTGTATAATGCAGTGACTTCCACTACAGTCATGTCTGTGTTTAATGCAGTGACTTCCACTACAGAGTCATGTCTGTTTTTAATGCAGTGACTTCCACTACAGTCATGTCTGTTTTTAATGCAGTGACTTCCACTACAGAGTCATGTCTGTGTTTAATGCAGTGACTTCCACTACAGAGTCATGTCTGCTTTTAATGCAGTGACTTCCACTACAGAGTCATGTCTGCTTTTAATGCAGTGACTTCCACTACAGAGTCATGTCTGTTTTTAATGCAGTGACTTCCACTACAGAGTCATGTCTGTTTTTAATGCAGTGACTTCCATTACAGAGTCATGTCTGTTTTTAATGCAGTGACTTCCACTACAGAGTCGTGTCTGTTTTTAATGCAGTGACTTCCACTACAGAGTCATGTCTGTTTTTAATGCAGTGACTTCCACTACAGAGTCATGTCTGTTTATAATGCAGTGACTTCCACTACAGAGTCATGTCTGTTTATAATGCAGTGACTTCCACTACAGAGTCATGTCTGTTTATAATGCAGTGACTTCCACTACAGAGTCATGTCTGTTTTTAATGCAGTGACTTCCACTACAGAGTCATGTCTGCGTTTAATGCAGTGACTTCCACTACAGAGTCATGTCTGTTTTTAATGCAGTGACTTCCACTACAGAGTCATGTCTGTGTTTAATCCAGTGACTTCCACTACAGAGTCATGTCTGTGTTTAATGCAGTGACTTCCACTACAGAGTCATGTCTGTGTTTAATGCAGTGACTTCCACTACAGAGTCATGTCTGTTTTTAATGCAGTGACTTCCCCTACAGAGTCATGTCTGTTTTTAATGCAGTGACTTCCACTACAGAGTCATGTCTGTGTTTAATCCAGTGACTTCCACTACAGAGTCATGTCTGTGTTTAATGCAGTGACTTCCACTACAGAGTCATGTCTGTGTTTAATCCAGTGACTTCCACTACAGAGTCATGTCTGTGTTTAATGCAGTGACTTCCACTACAGAGTCATGTCTGTTTTTAATGCAGTGATTTCCACTACAGAGTCATGTCTGTGTTTCATGTGAAGTCATGTAAATCTTGACTTACAGAAATGCTTTGAGAACCGTTGACAGGCACTCGATGTCGTCAGTAATATTGTCATCGACCAGCTCTGGAAAGAGAAACAGGGTCGCTGCTTAGACATGTTCAAACTCGGAGAGAAAGAAAGAGCTGTACTTAGCTTAGCATCTTAGCTAACACTCACTGTTGCAGTTCATTTCACAGATGTTCTTAGACAAGTCTTTGTCGTCGTCCTCGCTGCAGACCAGGTGATTGCTGAGCTGGAAAAGACCGTAAAGCTTCCAGACCTCTTTCGGTTCACTGCTCTGGAGATCCAGCTGATTCACTGCAGCGGTGTTAAAACCTGAGGCGAACTCTACGTAGCAGACAACTGAAGGCCGGGGAAGAAAGACAAACATCTTCAACTTTCAAAATAATATAAGCTTTAACAGGAAAGTCAGTTTGGAATTTGAGTTCAGGTTAAAATATGTTTATATTGGGGCGCTGGTGGCATGTCTTCCCCCAACTTTCTGCTCCCCCATTTCCTGTCTCTCTACAGCTGTCCTATCAAATAAAGGCTAAAAAAAAAGCCCCAAATACAACTTAAAAAATATATATATATAAATGTTTATATTATTTATATGTTAACTATTAACATACGTGTTTTTTAAAGTTATTATTTGTGTATCCATGATGCTAGAAATACTTCTACAGCATCTTGTAGTTGGGACCAAAACATGTTGAATGTACTTCTGTAGTTCTCATTACATTTACCTGGAGCTCGGCCATCCTGGCCTCTCATTGGTTGGTTCTGTGACATGTGATTGAGTGACAAGGAAGTGTTGTTGTTATGCCTATCCAGTGTGGCCACTGTAAAGTGCTCTTAAGAAAGTTATCCGTCTACATCCTGGACATTAGTGTAGCTTTCGACACCCTCAATCACTCCATCCTCCTCACCCACCTTCAATCCTCCCTTGGTATCACTGGCACCGCCTTCTCCTGGTTCAAATCTTATCTCTCTGACCGCCATCAGTTTATCAGCATCAACAATCTGAAGTCACGCACAGCCCCCCTCTCTCATGGTGTCCCCCAGGGTTCGATGCTTGGTCCCCTCCTCTTCATCATCTACATGCTCCCCCTTTGGTCACATCATACGCCGCCATGGCGTCCATTTCCACTGTTATGCCGACGACATCCAGCTTTACATTTCAACCACATCCATCACCGCTGCTTCCCACACCACCCTCACAAACTGCCTCACTGGACTAAACTCCTGGATGCAAACAAACTGCCTCAAACTCAATTGCAATAAATCAGAAGTTCTTATATAGGCCCAAAATCCCTCACTTCCACTTGCCCAGTCTCCCCACTCACTATTGATAAATCCACTGTTTCAGCATCCACCCACATCCATAACCTTGGTATCATTTTCAATCAGTCCCTCAACTTTCAACAACACATTAACAATATTTCAAAAACTGCTTTCTTCCACCTCAAAAACATCGCCTGACTCCGCCCCTCCCTGAAACTCTCATCCACGCCTTCATCACCTCAAGACTCGACTATTACAATAACATCCTCTACGGTTCACCCAACACCCTCCTCAACAAACTACAATACATTAAAAACTCAGCTGCACGCCTCCTCACTCACTCCCGCTCCAGAGACCACATCACCCCAGTCCTCCAGAACCTCCATTGGCTTCCCATCACCTCTCGATCCTCCTCATCACCTACAAAGCCCTCCATAATCCAGCTCCCTCCTACCTCACCGACCTTCTGCAGCCATACAATCCCTCCGCCAACCTCCTCACCCGTCTCACCAAACCCAAGCAACCGAAACCTTGGGGGACAGGGCCTTCTCTGTCGCTGCCTCCACCCCTCTGGAACTCTCTTCCCCAACACCTCAGATTCTCTGCCTCACTCACCAAATTCAAATCCGGACTCAAAGCCACCTTTAGAAAGTCTTATAACCTAGAAATGTTGATTTTTGTTTGTCTTGTTTTGCTGCTTTGTTATACCTTTGCTTTTCTCCTGTACAATTTATTTTCCTGTAAAGTGTCTTGGAGAAACTTTCAAAGCACTTTAATAAATAAAATGTATTATTATTATTATTATTATTATTATTATTATTATTATTATTACATCCTGCTGTTTCTTATTAATAGAGTGATCCAGCTACCACACATCGAACCCTCACATACAGTAATGTGAACTTCTTAATCAGAAAAATATCATGAATCCGGTTAAATTCATGCACATGTCCCTGAGTTATTAAAATGAGTTAATTATTGTGCATACATTCATTTGATAGAAAGGAACTCACTCTTCGCCACTTTGTCCTCCAAAGACGGTATTTCCTGCTTTCCTCTCTCGCCAATTAAGGAACCCATCATCGCCATCAGTGGGTCCCTTAGATCACATTTAGACACAAGTTCTCCTCCAGCCAGACTGACGCCCAAAACAAACACCACAAGTACCCTCATCTTTGCTCCCACTGTGTGGAGTCACCTGTGATTCCATATTTATACCGTCTACAGAGACATCAGGGACCAATCAGAGAGGACGTGCACCCTTTGTTCTCCTCAGATAAAGGACCCTCCCTCGGGGTTTTAAAACAAGGCTCTAGAAGTACGCAATGTGCCGCCAAATCTCACGCTTGGCTCCGGGTTCTTAAGTTCTAAAGAGGTCGGGGGAGGAAAACCGATCCGTCAACCTGAAAACATCTTTTCTCTTTTCCAGGTTACGCCTTCACCTGTTGAAAAAGACAAGGGCATGAGACGCAGCCTGGGAAGGTGAGACATGTCCTCTTCTCCCTCATCATGAGACATTAATAATATCAGAGGATCAGGTGTCGGCTCTCCGCCACTGAATACAGAGTGTGTTGAAGATGAGGACATGAGTATCCCCGGGACAGAGAAGGAGAGCTCTGTTTTAAAACACACCCATCTAATGTTTCACACAGAAGTTACTCTAACTCTATGCAGTGACTTCCACTACAGAGTCATGTCTGTTTCTAATGCAGTGACTTCCACTACAGAGTCATGTCTGTGTTTAATGCAGTGACTTCCACTACAGAGTCATGTCTGTGTTTAATGCAGTGACTTCCACTACAGAGTCATGTCTGTGTTTAATGCAGTGACTTCCACTACAGAGTCATGTCTGTGTTTAATGCAGTGACTTCCACTACAGAGTCATGTCTGTTTTTAATGCAGTGACTTCCACTACAGAGTCATGTCTGTGTTTAATGCAGTGACTTCCACTACAGAGTCATGTCTCGGTTTTTAATGCAGTGACTTCCACTACAGAGTCATGTCTGTTTTTAATGCAGTGACTTCCACTACAGAGTCATGTCTGTGTTTAATGCAGTGACTTCCACTATAGAGACATGTCTGTTTTTAATGCAGTGACTTCCACTACAGAGTCATGTCTGTTTTTAATGCAGTGACTTCCACTACAGAGTCATGTCTCGGTTTTTAATGCAGTGACTTCCACTACAGAGTGATGTCTGTTTTTAATGCAGTGACTTCCACTACAGAGTCATGTCTGTGTTTAATGCAGTGACTTCCACTATAGAGACATGTCTGTTTTTAATGCAGTGACTTCCACTACAGAGTCATGTCTGTTTTTAATGCAGTGACTTCCACTATAGAGACATGTCTGTTTTTAATGCAGTGACTTCCACTACAGAGTCATGTCTGTGTTTAATGCAGTGACTTCCACTACAGACTCATGTCTGTTTTTAATGCAGTGACTTCCACTACAGTCATGTCTGTTTTTAATGCAGTGACTTCCACTACAGACTCATGTCTGTTTTTAATGCAGTGACTTCCACTACAGAGTCATGTCTGTTTTTAATGCAGTGACTTCCACTACAGACTCATGTCTGTTTTTAATGCAGTGACTTCCACTACAGTCATGTCTGTTTTTAATGCAGTGACTTCCACTACAGAGTCATGTCTGTTTTTAATGCAGTGACTTCCACTACAGTCATGTCTGTTTTTAATGCAGTGACTTCCACTACAGACTCATGTCTGTTTTTAATGCAGTGACTTCCACTACAGAGTCATGTCTGTTTTTAATGCAGTGACTTCCACTACAGTCATGTCTGTTTTTAATGCAGTGACTTCCACTACAGAGTCATGTCTGTTTTTAATGCAGTGACTTCCACTACAGAGTCATGTCTGTGTTTAATGCAGTGACTTCCACTACAGAGTCATGTCTGTGTTTTTAATGCAGTGACTTCCACTACAGAGTCATGTCTGTTTCTAATGCAGTGACTTCCACTACAGAGTCATGTCTGTTTCTAATGCAGTGACTTCCACTACAGAGTCATGTCTGTTATTAATGCAGTGACTTCCACTACAGAGTCATGTCTGTTATTAATGCAGTGACTTCCACTACAGAGTCATGTCTGTTTTTAATGCAGTGACTTCCATTACAGAGTCATGTCTGTGTTTAATGCAGTGACTTCCACTACAGAGTCATGTCTGTTTTTAATACAGTGACTTCCACTACAGAGTCATGTCTGTTTTTAATGCAGTGACTTCCACTACAGAGTCATGTCTGTTTTTAATGCAGTGACTTCCACTACAGAGTCATGTCTGTTTTTAATGCAGTGACTTCCACTACAGAGTCATGTCTGTTTCTAATGCAGTGACTTCCACTACAGAGTCATGTCTGTTTCTAATGCAGTGACTTCCACTACAGAGTCATGTCTGTGTTTAATGCCGTGACTTCCACTACAGAGTCATGTCTGTGTTTAATGCAGTGACTTCCACTACAGAGTCATGTCTGTTTTTAATGCAGTGACTTCCACTACAGAGTCATGTCTGTGTTTAATGCAGTGACTTCCACTACAGTCATGTCTGTTTATAATGCAGTGACTTCCACTACAGAGTCATGTCTGTTTTTAATGCAGTGACTTCCACTACAGAGTCATGTCTGTTTTTAATGCAGTGACTTCCACTACAGAGTCATGTCTGTTTTTAATGCAGTGACTTCCACTACAGAGTCATGTCTGTGTTTAATGCCGTGACTTCCACTACAGAGTCATGTCTGTTATTAATGCCGTGACTTCCACTACAGAGTCATGTCTTTTTTTAATGCAGTGACTTCCACTACAGAGTCATGTCTGTGTATAATGCAGTGACTTCCACTACAGAGTCATGTCTTTTTTTAATGCCGTGACTTCCACTACAGAGTCATGTCTTTTTTTAATGCAGTGACTTCCACTACAGAGTCATGT
>NC_048278.1:38075500-38081280 GCF_009762535.1 Notolabrus celidotus
TGTCCAAGGCCTCTTTTTCCTGAAAAGTTTCTTTTTCGTTGGTTATTAGAGTTTAAAAAACGGGGTTTTACTTCCTGTTTGATTCACAGCCGCCATGGAGTGAAACTTCAAAGGACACACAGCGTCTTGTGACGTCACGCTGTAGGGCGGAGCTTATTACAGTGGCTTCACAATGGCGGCGCCCAGGAGAGGGATTTTTTGGCTTCAGAGCCGTACAACGGGAAGAGGCGGAGCAACGCTGTCCATTTTTATTTACAGTCTATGGTTAACACTGAAATATATTGAATAGAAAACAGGGAACCTTCTTAAAGCTCACTTAAAGGAGGGGCGAGCAAGGGAGCAATATTCCCATTCTTAACACTGTACCTTTAAGTGCACATTTCACTTGATTTATTCATTTTTTAACTAAATCATTTTTTGGACATTTTTGCAATGTTGAATGTGAAGTTTAGAATTGACTTATATATACGGTAATATTTTTTCATTCTTTGCCTGTATGAAGGCCCTTTGAATCACTTCTTAATGATATTGTTTCTGTTTTTAGCATTGTATTCGATAATATATGATTAATAAAATATTCCATCTTTGGAGATTTCTTTTGAAAATTACAGCTACAGATGCTCGTCATGGTGAAGACAACTTTTATACTTTTACAGGTTATCCATGTTTTTATTTAAAGGTGACATATTCTGCTCTTTTTCATCCACATATATTGGTCTAAGAGGTCCCCAAAACATGTCTTTAAAGTTTAAGCTCATAAAAAAACTTGTGAGGTAAATTATTGCACAGGTAAAATTGCACCAGGTTATTAAAAACATACACAGTATGAAAAAATAGTGCGATTCAGATGTGAAAAATAAATGTCCTAAAATCTAAAATAATTGCTCACCCCTGTCCAAAATTCTGTCTTTTTTTCCAAAATATTTTTTTTTAAACTTATGTAATTCTAATCTCGAAAATTCCGATTTTTTTTCTCATTATTAAAGAAACTATGAGGAGTTTTTAAGTGGTTGAGAAACAGACTGAAACTGATACTGATGCCTCTTTATGACCCTCAAAAGCAAACAAGACCATCCACAACAACACTGATAGCTTCTCTGTTGTCATTTTTAATGCCTGACACCCCTCTGAGGGGGTAGGTGTCAGATGATTGACATCTTGCTTTAGAGACACCCCGTTATGTCTATTTTCATGGCAAATAATCACACCGTGTGATACATTTGTATGTTAAATGTCTGAAGATGCAAATTTTGCATGTACAGGATTAGAGATAAGAGGTATCATGTTGTCCACAAGGGGGCGCCAGAATCGATACAAACCAAAAGTTCCTCACAGCAGCTTTAAAAAAAAATGACACCTTAAAAAATGTGTTTTGCTTGCCAGCTCTCCAAAATTTGGAAAATGTTTCATAAAACAAAACAAAAAAAAAAATCTCCACTTAAAGGTGACATATTCTGCTCTTTCTCATCAACATATATTGGTCTAAGAGGTCCCCAAAACATGTCTTTAAAGTTTAAGCTCATAAAAACACTTTAAAATCAGATTCTGGTCTGCCTGAAAACCCCTCTTTCTCAGCCCTGCTCAGAACAGGCTGTTTTCTGTGTCTGTGCCTTTAAATGAGAATGAGCTCTCTGACCACGCCCCTTCAGGAAGTGGGTGTGGCCTCGGCTGTCCAGCACGTTGATCTAATGTTTACATGTTGGCTGCATATACACGGCTGCCCACAGACCCTCTGATGTGCATACGGGCCCTGGGACTCAGGAGACCCCTTAACCCCTTCTCATGTTCCCATCACAGAGGACAACATGTCAACACTCATCAGGAGACTGGGATCCTCACCCACTGCCAGGAGTTGCTCCTTGTACTCTTTCTTGAACCCTCTTGGCACGATGATGCGTGGCAACAGTTTTTCCCTCAGCTCGCACCTGGAGAAGACCCGGCCTTCAGACAGACTAGGAACCAGAACCACCACCGCCACCACCGCCATGGCCAACGCCAGCAGACAAGACTTCATGACGACAGCTTCTGTGGAGGAAAGGTAAGACAATCCCAAAAACCTTGTTGATTTGAGGTAATGTTGTCAAAATGTTCCACACTTTTTCTTTTCAAGATGACATGCTTTAAAAAACTGATCCAGAATCATGTGTTCAACCTGAAGGTGAAACCAGATGATGCATGTACGGTACCTTTTGAAGAAACCTCTGACTTTAAGACGGTAACTTTTGGATTGATTTAGCAGATGTGAGGAAACAGCACCCTCTAGTGGTGGAAAGCTGTATCTACATGCTTTTAAAATAGTTGGTTATATTTACAAACTACTGGACTTTAAAACATATAAAGATGTTGGTTTATTTTGAAGAATCATGTTCAGAAACACTGTCAGGTTTCTCTTTGTGTCACTGCTACTTTCAGGTCTCTGTGTTAATGTTAGCTCCAGTCTCTGCTCTGTAATCCAGTCACTTATTAAAGCAAGTTGAAGGTGAAAATAAAATCAACATTTCTCCACATTTAACTCCTTCATAAAAATGTAGATTGAATTTTTAAAAGTCAGTTTTTTTTCACATTTAGAGGAATATTTGTGATCTTCTTCACATTTAATTTTGTTGTAAAAAAATATATTAAGTTAAAATCATTGTTCCAAATGATGATCCAAATGCTAAATCTAAATGAAAATGTAAAATATAAATGTAAATTTTAAATATTATTTTTATATGTTAAATATAAATCCAAATGTTAAATATAAATCCAAATATTAAAAGTTAATGTTCAACTTTAAAATATAAATGTTAAATATAAATGTAAATGTTGAATTTTAATATAAATGCTGAATTTTAATATAAATACTGAATTTTAATATAAATGCTCAACGTTAAATATAAAAGTAAATGTTAAATATAATTATAAACGTTATATATAGATATAAATGTAAATCTAAATGTTCAATGTTAAATATAAATCTAAATGTGAGAATATAAATGTTCAATGTTAAATATAAATGTTAAATATAAATATAAATATAAATGTAAATGTTAAACATAAATGTAAATGTTAAATAGAAATGTAAATGTTATATATATATATCTAAATGTTAAATATAAATATAAATGTTCAACATTAAATCTAAATATTAAATACAAATATAAATGTTAAATATTAATATAAATGTTCAACGTTAAATCTAAAAGTTAAATATTAATCTAAATGCTGAATATATATATAAATGTTAAATATAAATCTAAATGTTAAATATAAAATATAAATATAAATGTAAATACAAATGCGTAATATAAATCTAAATGTTAAATATAAATCTAAATGTTAAATATAAACCTAAATTTTAAATATAAATCTAAATGTTCAATATAAATCTAAATGTTGAATCTAAATCTAAATGTTAAATATAAATCTAAATGCTGAATATATATATATAAATGTTAAATATAAATATAAATGTTAAATATAAACCTAAACTTTAAATATAAACCTAAATATTAAATCTAAATCTAAATGTTAAATCTAAATCTAAATGTTAAATATAAATCTAAATGTTCAATATAAATCTAAATGTTGAATCTAAATCTAAACTTTAAATATAAACCTAAATATTAAATCTAAATCTAAATGTTAAATCTAAATCTAAATGTTAAATATAAATCTAATGTTCAATATAAATCTTAATGTTGAATCTAAATCTAAATGTTAAATATAAATCTAAATGTTGAATATATATATAAATGTTAAATATAAATATAAATGTTAAATATAAACCTAAACTTTAAATATAAACCTAAATATTAAATCTAAATCTAAATGTTAAATCTAAATCTAAATGTTAAATCTAAATCTAAATGTTAAATATAAATCTAAATGTTAAATCTGAATATAAATGTTAAATATAAATCTAAATGTTAAATATAAATCTAAATGTTAAATATAAATCTAAATGTTAAATCTGAATATAAATGTTAAATCTGAATATAAATGTTAAATCTGAATATAAATGTTAAATCTGAATATAAATGTTAAATATAAATCTAAATGTTAACATCACCACCACCCTGTTCATTTCATACTCCTGATTGTTTACAGATGGTCTGTCATCAGAGCGTGTCGGCCGTGCTTTGTTGGAGGAGGAGAACGCCTGAGGTCATTAAACAGTGAGGCATTTAAGAAACGCCTTAACACCTACTTTATTCCCTCACTTATAATTATGTTTGACCTGATTGAACACGTTTCTATTTTAATGTTGTATTACTCTCTAAATATCATTTCCTTTGTAAATATTGTCTGTTGTTATAACTACGTCTGTTCTTGTGAAACACCTCTGTGTAGAACTTGTTTTATTCATTTAAGTAAACTTAAACTGGAATTCATTGGAACTCATTTTAAAATCTTTATTTCTTTGCAGTTTAGAAAAATAAGTGCAGAAATCAAAGTTCAAATCCAAAGGTGTAAATCCTAAAAAGTGAATTCCTGTTTCAGGAAAAATTGATTTGAGCTCATAAAATCTGCCATCGTTAGAAATAACACTTTTAACAATACACAACAACATTTACAGATAATTTTTGATGTTTTGATGGATTCTGGATTAATTGTTCTTTTGAGAAACAAAACATTTTTTTACAGAGTGATTAAACAAAATATAAATAATCAGAGTATTTAATTTGTCATTGAATATGATTAAAAAAACTTTAAATATGAAGTTAAATTAACAAACATAAGGAAAGGATTCTTACCTCTCTTTCAAACACAGATCAGACTCTCTCTCTCTCTCTCTCTCTCTGACTCTCTGACTCTCTGAAGGATGTTATCCTCTCTTTGAAATCCCTCAGAGTCCGTACCGATCATTAAACCTCCTCCTGTGAGCTAACCTGTTTGACTTGCTGTCACGGTTTGCCGTCATTTCCCTGAAGGAACGGGGAAGTTGTTCAAATCGTCGGACTGCATTCTTTAAAAACCCACAATGGCATTAAAGAAATGTCCTTTTCAAAGACAAGCAGATCAAATGACGGTCAAAGCCATCAGGAAACAGGGCCGAGTGCTGAGAATACAAGGGTTAGCTAATCCCATAAGTACCCCCCAGTGAAGGATGAGGAGATGCTACAATAAAAATCATGTGACCGAGGTTTTCCCCTTAGTAATCACTGAATCAAGGATCCTCCTCCTCCTCCTCCTCCTCCTCCTCCTCCTCCTCCTCGTCCTCCTCCTCTCCTCATCCATGTTGTCTTTCTGGTCCTCTGAAAACCTCTGACCTGTTGACTCCAGGCCTGGCTCCGCTCATCATGACTTTGGTTTGTTGTTGTAGTTAAGTGAAATACGATCTGGTGATAACACAGAGTGTTTGATTCTGAAAATTAACCGGATGTTTTCATTTTGTTTTGGTGAAACCTGACTTCCTGTCCCGCTCCATCTGCTCTGTTGAGATTGATGCGTCGTGCTCCGGCATCCGGCACAAAGATACACAGCCGGAACGCAATGGAGTGGATCCAGTGGAAGTTAACACATTGACCAGAATAGAAACCGATCAGATCAGGTGCTGTGATGGATCAGAGACAGACCGGACACAGATCATGTGGAATGATCCGTACAGTGTGTCAGTGTTAGAGCTGTTCTTTGGGAATTAGACTCTTTCACAAGATTCAAACGAGCCCCAAATTAATGCAAAGTTACTAACCATAGACCTTTCTGCCCTGAGCTCCCTTATCTCATAGGTTTATTCTTTCTTTCTTTCTTTCTTTCTTTCTTTCTTTCTTTCTTTCTTTCTTTCTTTCTTTCTTTCT
>NC_048278.1:38081780-38178910 GCF_009762535.1 Notolabrus celidotus
CATATTTACAAACACATGCTTTCCTTACTTTTTGTTTTTTTCTTTTCTTTTCACCGTTGATTTTAATACGAATCCCTCATATTAACCCTCGTGTTTTGTTCTTAGTTGTATGTAGATATTCTGTTCTCCATCAATGCTTTGTCTTGGGGTTGATTGTTTTCATTAGGAGGGCACTCAACAAGCTGTTAGGGTTTTTTTTTTTAGCTCCTCCTGCACATGACATGTCACCAAAGTCAGTGGTTAGTTCTATTATTACATGTACCTATTATATCTTGGCTCATGTTATTGAGCAGTAATGTTTTGTTTTGTTATTTTATATGTGCAACACAATAAAAATAACACTTATTTCCTTTTTTTTTAATAGAATTTTTATTTATGAATGTATTTTTATTTGTATTATTTATATTATTATTAGCATAATTATTATTTTTATTGTCATCATCATTATTATTATTATTATTATTTTATTGTTGTTATTACATTTTTTTAAGGGAGAAAAAAAATGTTCTTTTCCATGTTCTACATTCTGTTTGATTATTAATTAATTTAATTGTATTTTTATTTATTTATTTGTTTAGTATTATTATTACTATTATTATTGTTGTTGTTATTAATATTATCACATATATTTTTAGGGAGAAAAGTCATGCTTTTTTCCATGTCCTACTGAATTATGTAAATTTGCCATAATTCTCAATAAAAATATTAAGTTAAAAAAATACTTGATTCTGATTGGTAAAAAAAAAACCTCAGAGCAACGACGGGACAATTGTTTTTTGTTTTTTTTCTGTTTTATTATTAATTCATGTCACTGTATTTTCATGTATCTATTTAATATTATTTTTAATATTTTTATTATCATTCTTTATATTATTGTTGGTATAATTTTTATTTTTCCTTATATTTTTTCAAGGGAGAAAATTCATGTCCTTTACCATGTTCTACTGAATTATTATTATTAGCATAATTATTATTCTTATTGTCATCATCATTATTATTATTATTGTTATTATTTTTATTGTTGTTATTACATTTATTTTTAAGGAGAAAAAAAATGTTCTTTTCCATGTTCTACATTCTGTTTGATTATTAATTAATTTAATTGTATTTTTATTTATTTATTTGTTTAGTATCATTATTACTATTATTATTGTTGTTGTTATTAATATTATCACATATATTTTTAGGGAGTAGCTTTTTTCCATGTCCTACAGAATTATGTACATTTGCCATAATTCCCAATAAAAATATTATTTTAAAAAAATACTTGATTCTGATAGGTAAAAAAAAAACCTCAGAGCAACGACGGGACAATTGTTATTTTTTTTATTTCTGTTTTATTATTAATTCATGTCACTGTATTTTCATGTATCTATTTAATATTATTTTTAATATTTTTATCATCATTCTTTATATTATTGTTGTTATAATTTTTATTATTCCATATATTTTTTCAAGGGAGAAAATTAATGTCCTTTTCCATGTTCGAACATGTAAAAGTAAAAAAAATACAATGAAAAAAAAGCAGAAAAGAAGAAAGAGTTATACAAACATAAAATAAAAAGAAACAGTTTTACAAAAGAAACAAAATCAATATTAGCATAATTCTACTGAATTATGTACATTTGCCATATTTCTCAATAAAAATCTTAATTTAAAATAATTCTTTATTCTGATTGGTGAAAACCCCCTGACAGGAATGATGGAGACAAGCAGATCACACACACATCACAGCAATCAGCAGAAAACACAAACAGCATGTGAAGTATGTTATACTTTATTAGATCCATAACATCATAAATAATAAAAATAAATAAAAACATATAAAATACGAAGTCAGCATGTAGCTACAGTGATAGAAAGCATTGTTAGACCCTTTGTAGTTTCTGACATCAGCTCTAAACCTGAACCTGAGACCACTGAGATCATTTCACGTTCACCGGAGAGCCTCTGCTTCTATAACCTGCGGCGTGATGATGTCAGAGTGATGTCAGAGCAGCGTGGTCATGAATGTTCTCCTCAGGCCTGACTCATCTCTAACATGTAGCTGTGGATAAGAGATGAAGTGAGATGATCTCATGTGTTCCCCTCAGCTGGAGACACTTCAGCGTGTCACATGTTACTGCTGGAGTCACACTTTAGATTTAAAATGATGATTCATGTGTTTTTATTATCGTTCAAACTCCTGAACATCACGCCAAAGAGATCAACAGTCAAACATGATCACCACAAACAGGACTTCCTTTAACTGTACGTGTGTAAGTGAAGACTTAAAGACACTCCCCTCACAGTGAGGGATTTATTATTTTATTCTTGTACTCTAAAAACTTAAATATCATTTTATTTGAAACATTTAAACTCTTACATTTGATCAATGTCTTCTGTTTTTAAATGTAATGCTTTTAGTGCAGTGCTGCAGTTGCTTTCTTTCACCACAAGAGGGCACTGTGGGTAAAGAAAGGATTGAATGAAAAGAAGAGCTTGTGCTTCAGTAAGATATTAGAGCTCCAATCAGATTCAGTTTGGTTCTATTTTATAATCAGTTGATAAAGCTTATAGTTAGAGCTGGATCAGGCTTGGACCAGGTCTTAGTTATGCTGCTATAGGCTTAGACTGACACACTGGGATCCTGTCTTCCCCTCTCTCTCCTCTCTCTGCCTGTCTCTCACTTTAACTCTTCCTGTCCCATTAAAGTTACTAACCATAGACCTTTCTGGAGTCCCTGAGCTCCCTTGTCTCGTAGGTTCCTCTGGATCTCTGCTGTAGATTCCTTTTTTGGGGTCTGTCATTCATCCTTTCTTTCTTTCTTTCTTTCTTTCTTTCTTTCTTTCTTTCTTTCTTTCTTTCTTTCTTTCTTTCCTTCTTCCTTTCTTCCTTCCTTCCCTCCTCCCTTTCCTTCTTTCCTTCTTTCATTTCTTTCTTTCCTTCCTTCCTTCCTTCCTTCCTTCTTTCTTTCTTTCCTTCTTTCTTTCTTTCCTTCTTCCTTTCTTCCTTCCTTCCCTCCTTCGTTCGTTCGTTCCTTCCTTCCTTCTTTCTTTCTTTCCTTCCTTCTTTCTTTCCTTCCTTCTTTCCTTCCTTCTTTCTTTCCTTCCTTCTTTCCTTCTTTCTTTCTTTCCTTCTTTCTTTCCTTCCTTCCTTCCTTCCTTCCTTCCTTTCGTTCTTTCCTTTCTTTCCTTCCTTTCGTTCTTTCCTTCCTTCTTTCTTTCCTTCTCTCTTTCTCTCTTTGTTCTTTTCATGTTTCTTCATCCTTTATGTCTCCTTTCCTTCTGTCATTCCTTCACCATTTATCCTCCTCTTTTTCTTTCTTCTGGTCTCCCTCTCTTCTCTCTTTTCTTAGACCTTTCTGGAGTCCCTGAGCTCCCTTGTCCCGTAGGTTCCTCTGGATCTCTGCTGCTGTGGACGTACTGGACTCCAGCAGCAACAGCTACTACTACTCGTCTCATCACTATCACCGCTCCCTCTCTCTCTTCATCTCCCTCTATCCCTCTTTCCAGACCCAACTCGGTCTCAGGCTCAGCAGATGTGTGTCTAACATGAGTCTGGTCCTGCTGGAGGTTTCTGCCTGTTAAAGGAAGTTTGTCCTCTCCGCTGTAACTAGCTAAATACTGTGAGGTGTAATGCTCATGGTGGATTAAGGTGGGGTCAGACTGAGTCTTATCCTGTCTTGGTGTTGGGTCTCTGTTCATAATTTGACATAGAGTGGTCTAGACCTGCTCTGTTTGTAAAAGAGTCTTGAGATAACGTTTGTTGTGATTTGGCGCGATACAAATAAAGATTGATTGATTGATTGACATGTTAAAACACTGGACAATAAGTGGAACAAGAGCTCCCTCATGTGGCCACGTAGTGTAACTGCAAGAGAGTGACAAACAAGTAGGTTGCTGGGTTTATTTCAATGCTTTAATATTTTCACTTAAATCTCAGAGCATTAAAGTGTGTTTCACTTCTTAAGAACGAGGTGACTCTGCAGACCAAACTGCTCCTCGTAGGCCGTCTGAGGGGGGCGCTGTTCCAGGACTGCTGGACTGTGAGGGAGGGGGTTCAGCGCTCTCAGGGTGAGGAGGTCAAAGCTCTGCTGGTAGTTTTCACACGGAGGGTTTGACGGCTGAAGAGACTCGTGGAGGGAACGAGACCTTCTCCTGTGGACGCAACAAAAGACGTTTCAACACGTCTTTAAAATCCTTTTGAACTCAAAAAGCCGTGATCGCAGAGATCGGACGGTGTTTTGGTTTAAACGGCGACCCTGTTAACTGGAGACTCTCAGCCGGATGCATCCCTCATAAACGTCTTTAGACCATCATTAAATATCTGATGAGGATATTTTGAAATCTTAATAAAAACTAAACTAGTTTGCATTCCCAGGAACTCCCTCTGTGTTTCAACAGCTGTGTAAACTCCACAAACACTGACACGTTCAGCTGAAGGTCTCCAGTTTACAGGGTCACTTTGAAAAGCGGAACACCGGGAGGAGAGACGCATTCACGGTGGGCTGAGAGAAGACTACTGTTACAAGCTGCTAAATCAAGAGAATCACAGCTTCTTCTTTTGAAAAGTACACACACATACAAAAAAGATAGAACAAATAAAACTAATGAAAGAAAGAGAAATCAAGTGAATCACAGATGAAAAAAACAATGACTGTGAATGGTTTTTGGAAAAAAAATTGAAAAATAAAAAAATGGAAAAAAAAAATTTTGAAAAAAAAATTTGAAAAACATTTTTTGAAATTTTTTTTTACAAAAACATTTTTGACAAAACATTTTTTGAAAAAAAAATTTACAAAAACATTTTTGACAAAAAAAAATTTTGAAAAAAAAAAAAAAAAAGACAATAAAAATTGACAAAGTTGACCCTGTCGAAAAAATTAATTTTCCTCAAACTTGAAATTGTGCTCCAAAAGCAGAAAAACATGAAAAAAAGTGAAAATGTTGAGCCTGCGGTTAAAAACATGGAAAAAGCAATGAATGAATCAACACAAACACTGACACGTTCAGCTGAAGGTCTCCAGTTTACAGGGTCACTTTTCAAACCGGAACACCGGGAGGAGAGACGCATTCACGGTGGGCTGAGAGAAGACTACTGTTACAAGCTGCTAAATCAAGAGAATCACAGCTTCTTCTTTTGAAAAGTACACACACATACAAAAAAGATAGAACAAATAAAAACTAATGAAAGAAAGAGAAATCAAGAGAATCACAGATGGAAAAAAACAATGACTGTGAATGGTTTTTGGAAAAAATTGAAAAAATGAAAAAAATGAAAAAAAAAAATTTGAAAAAAATGTTTGAACCAAAAAATTTTGAAAAACCTTTTTGAACCAAAAAATTTTGAAAAACATTTTTGAAAAAAAAAATTGAAATTTTTTTTTGAAAAAAAAATTGACAAAAACATTTTTGACAAAAGAAATGTTGACAAAAAATTTTTTGACAAATTTCTTTTTTGAAAAAAAATAAAATTTGACAAAAAAAATTGACAAAGTTGACCCTGTCGAAAAAATTAATTTTCCTCAAACTTGAAATTGTGCTCCAAAAGCAGAAAAACATGAAAAAAAGTGAAAATGTTGAGCCTGCGGTTAAAAACATGGAAAAAGCAATGAATGAATCAACACAAACACTGACACGTTCAGCTGAAGGTCTCCAGTTTACAGGGTCACTTTTAAAACCGGAACACCGGGAGGAGAGACGCATTCACGGTGGGCTGAGAGAAGACTACTGTTACAAGCTGCTAAATCAAGAGAATCACAGCTTCTTCTTTTGAAAAGTACACACACATACAAACAAGATAGAACAAATAAAAACTAATGAAAGAAAGAGAAATCAAGAGAATCACAGATGTGTGTGATGTTATTGTGGACGGGGGGAGGAATAAAAACACTGAGGTTAATCTACCAATCAGACACGTTCAGCATTGCAGGCCCCGCCCCCCGAAAGTCCCGGGACCTTTGAAAAGTACTACCCCCCTAGCAGGGGCTTTTTAGGGGGGAGACTATCTACCCCTGAACTAAATTTAGACCCTGGTTCCACCGGTCGAAACGCACATAGTTCAAGGGTAAAGTTCCTCCAGTGTGAAAACACCTGAATATCAGCCAAACTTACCCACAATCCTTTGAGTGGACCATGTGGACTCTACCCAGCTGTCCTGGATATAATCCATTTACGTCTCTCCCGACACGGTGTGGTCTAAAACAGAGAGGAATAAAGAGTTAAAGCTCCTGTGAGAAGCTTTCAGGTTGCTTTGATTATGGCGCCCCTTATGGCGAGTTTCTGGAGTCCCTGAGCTCCCTTGTCCCGTAGGTTCCTCTGGATCTCTGCTGCTGTGGACGTGCCAGACTCCAGCTGCTACAACTACTTCTATCCGTCTCCCCACTATCATCTCTCTCTCTCTCTTCATCTCCCTCTATCCCTCTCTCCAACACGGTCTCAGCAGATGTGTGTCTAACATGAGTCTGGTCCTGCTGGAGGTTTCTGCCTGTTAAAGGAAGTTTGTCCTTGCCACTGTAACTTGCTAAATGCTGCAAAGTGCTCTGCTCATGGTGGATTAAGATGAGATCAGACTGAGTCCTGTCTGGAAGATGGGACTGGATCTGATCCTGTCTTGATGTTGGGTCTTTGTTTCATAATAGAACATAGTGTACAGACTAGACCTGCTCGTTTGTTGTGATTTGGTACTATTTAAATAAAGTTTTGTTGATCGATCACTGATGCCTCTCACTCACCTTATTGTCGATGTGTTGGGTCCATCGCGCTCTCTGGGGTCCTGAGACTCTCTGAACTCATGCAACCTCAGAGCAATACCAGATCCTGCCATCACCACCTCAAGATCTGGACCTGAGGAGGGCTGATAATAAATCCAGACTGAGAGCACAGCACAGGTCTGAGAGTCTCCTACACAGTAATACATTTTTTAAATCTTCTTTTCAGGGTTTCAGAGCGGGAAGTGACATTTGGGAAAAGAGGCAGCAAGTTGTAATCAACCTGGGCGGCCTGCTTGAGGACTTTAGCCTCTGTACATGGGGCGCATGACAGAACGACCCATACTGTGCTGAACCAATGGACGTAGTATCCGTGACGTCACCCATCTGTTCCTGTTTTGAGCGCTGTTTTGAAGATTACTGGATTACTGCAATGGAGTCCTGTTCGGGGTACCCAGCAAGGCCCCGGACCGGCTCCAATACATGCAGAACTCAGCTGCCAGGGTTCTCACACACACCAAGCCCTCTCTCATTCACCTCCACTGGCTCCTAGTAAAGTACCGCATCACCTATAAGCTCCTCCTCCTCACCTACAAATCCCTGCATGCCCTCGCCCTCCAATACATGGCTGACCTCCTCCACCAACACACTCCATCCTGTAACCTAAGGTCTTCGGACCTGGGTCTCCTCTCCATCTCCATCCTCCCAGACTAAGCTGCGGACCTTCTGGGACAGAGCCTTCAGTGTGGCGGCCCCGACTCTGTGGAACTCTCTCCCTCCCGACATCCACAGCGACCCAATCCTGGACACTTTTAAGAAGGCAATCAAAACGCACCTTTTCCTCAAGGCCTTTCCCCATTAGATATCCCCACCTACCCCCCCAGACCCCCTACCTGACCCTGTGAAGGGACCTTGGGTTTCTTGACCAGCCCGTTGGGGTCTGTCCTGATCCGTTCATAAAACTCCTTCAGATGTTCACAACAGCTGCTTCACAGGTACGCTCACTACCTCTGGATTACTGGATGCAGAACGCCAGTTGGCTGCTGTAAACCCTGACTTCGGCCAACTCGGTAACTCTTGGATGATGCCGGAGTGTGAGCGGTTGCTCTCATCCTCCAGAATGAACGATGAACACGTTCAATGGTCCCAGGACTTTCCCTTTTTCCATGCTAGCTCTCACCCCACCTCACCTCATATCCCACACACCAGCGACAAGAGAGGGAGAAAGGTACGCAGAGAGGTGGTGGAAGAAAGGGTGTACGCTCTACCTCCCCCTACTCGCCCTTTTAAAGAGTCTGGAGAAGGGTTCTAGTGAGAGGACCAGGACAGGGGTCTTACCTGATGTTCAATTGTTGACCCGGACTGAAACAAAAACCTCTTCTTTAACCTTTAACGTCTCATGGCTGTCTCTTGAGTTTCTTCACCTCTATTTCCTCTCTTCTCTTCTCTGCAGGAGATCCAGGACAGAGAACCCAACACTGCCCTTTGACAACAAAGACAACCAACACGGGTAACTAGGATCCCTGTTACACACACACACACACACACACACACACACTGCTGCTTGGTTACTGAAGGACTCACTGTCGGCCAAGCATCCTTTTTATTGAAGTGTGTTTTTAAAGGTGTATAGCGCCCCCTGCTGTTCGCCTCCAGAAGGTTTGACATGAAATCTTCAGAGCAGATTAAAGCATCATGTTATCATTTTTAACTGACAGTAGTTTAATGTCCCTGCAGTGGATTAAAGCTCCAGTGAGGAACATCTCTTCACTTATTCGTCCTCCTCTTCTCGTGTGTTAAGATGAATAAACGTCCTCCCCTCACGATGAAGCATTATTTACACGTTTGTTTGTCATCTCTCCGTCTGCTCATGTGTTGACAGTCCGCAGACACCTCTGAACCGTGTCCATACAGCGTCTGGTCTCATAGCATGAATTGTTTTTGTCACAGACTGTAATTGATTAATGCAAAGCAGCAGCATCAGTCCCGTCTGTGTAGGCCTGCAGCCAGACTGGGACCAGGATCCCCAAACAAAGCCCCCATTCACAGGAGGGCTGAGGAGGGAGGGACAGGGGGTGTGAGGAGGGGAGGGGGGTGATATATACATTTAGGTGAGCTGGAGTAAATTAATAACAGCGACATAACAAAGACAGAAAGTCTGGGAGATGTGAGTTTGAATGTGAGCGTGGTGGGTTCAGGTGCTGGTACAGCGGGGACAGAAGGAGGCTGGGTGTCTGCTGTGGATCAGACGGAAGTGAATTATAGCTGAACTGAATGTGGACACATAAATCCGAGAGAGAGAGAGAGAGAGAGAGAGAGAGAGAGAGAGAGAGAGAGAGAGAGAGAGAGAGAGAGAGAGAGAGACAACAAAAGCTGGGGACCAACAAAAGCCCTGGATGCCATGAGGAGAGAGGTGCTGCATTCAGGGACTCCCTGTAAATTCCAGCTTCCTGGTCTAATGGAACACGCCGACTGAGAGTCGTTAAGGGAGGCACAGGATTTTTTTCTTTTTTTCTATTGAAATGTAAAACTCAGGAACAGAAGAGTGTAAGGAATAACAAAACAAAAAATGAGAGAGGAGTTTTATTTTATTTTTATTTTTTTTCAGGAAGAAGCAAAATGTTGAGAGAAAGGTAAAATGTTAAGACATAAAGCACAATTTTTAAAATATATTAAAAATATTTGATTTAACAACCAACATTATTTTCCAGTGCCAGTTAAAAGGAAATATTATTATTTTATCTGATGTTCTCATAATCCATTTTATTTGTTGTGTCTTTGTTGTTCATTATTCTTGTTTAAAAAAAACAACAAAAAAAACAATAAATTACTAATTATAAAAAAAAGGAAATATTATATGGGCCCTGGGTTATCATCTAAATATGCTGTGCACAAATTAATTATCTTATGCTTTAAGTTAATAGTTCATTATCTTGTACGCAGAAGAAAAAATATAATTTCCAACATTATTTTGAAAATTTTGACTTAATTCTAAAAATAGAAAAAAGTAATATTTTTGTCTCAGATTAATTTCTTGACTTAAAATAATTGAATTTTAATATTATTCTTTTATTTCAGTTGTGTTTTTAAGTTGCTGAATTTCTTAATTATACCTTGTCTCAATTATTAAAGTTCAAACTATTTTAAAATTTCGACTAAATCCTCAAAATGTAATTTTTTTTATTAAAAAGATAATAATAATAATAATAATAATAATAATAATAATAATAATAATAATAATAATAATAATAATAAAATCTAATTTCATGCTCTTGAGTTTTGCTTAAAATCCTGAAATTATCTGAGATACACAAATCATTTAATCTAACTTAATATTGCTCTGGAGATCTTGTTTTATTATTTTCTGTTATTTTTAAATTATTATTCTCAGGGGGAAACAATTAATCATTTAATGCTTCAAACAACTGCTAAAAAAGTCTTATTTCATCATTATTAGTAATACATTTTTAGTTTTGTGACGAGGATATAATAACAATAATGATAATAATAACTTTATTTGTAAAGCACCTTTAAAGTGATTTGACAAAGAAAACATGGCAGGATTTGAATGACAAAATTAACTTTTACCAGACTGTAGAAGTGTAGAGTGTAGAAATGTAAACAATGCAAAAACAAAATACAAGAATAAATGCTAATTAAACAGAATGAATTGATGAGACAGTAGACCAATGAAAAAATTAATTAAAATGAAATAAACAAAAATCTATGTCATGTAAAACTACTGTATTTATATTTAGGGTTTTCTAATGTACATAATAAAAAGTTTTAACATTAATTTTAATAAAAAGGAGTGAGTTATCCTCATTGAACCATGATCTGTGAGGATTAAAGAACACCAATGGACTAAATCTTGATTTAAATGGTCATTAATGGAGTTAAAATGTAGATTTAAAAAAAATGTGTATTAGGGATTTTTTGGGGTTCTGACACTTTTGGGTAATTGAATACGCCATGGGTCAAATTGACCCAGGAACATTATTGCTGTTCCAGAGAAACGAACAGAACAGGAGGGTTAAGAAGAAAGAGACAGACAAAGCAACAACTCCTATGAAGAATTAAAATGAAACACAAAAGAAATGTTCCTAAAACCCTGGATATGACCTTAATTCCCTCTTTGTGAGGCCCTTCTTTCAAAGACAATGACGACGAGCCTCTAAACTCCCAGGTTCAGTTCCCTCCCTCAGCTGGATGGGTCACTGAGTGTACGAAGCTCTGATTTCCCACCGCCCCTGAATGCAGCAGGAGTCCTCCCAGTCAGATCTGAACGTGACGCGCCGACTCGGATCCGAGCTGCGGAGGGAGCAGGAGCCGAGCGGGTCTGCCTGTCTGTCCGTCCGTCCGTGTGTCTGTCTGTCTGGGACACAGAAACCTCCTGTCTTCGGCTGGACGTCCGCGGGGATGGATCCAACGCTGTCCTCCTCCTGTGTTCGCCGCTGAGGGACGGTCCTCCGTCGGATGCTCCAGCGCCCATAGAGGAGGAGGAGGAGGAGGAGGAGGAGGAGGAGGAGGAGGGGAGCCCTACCAGTCTTCATCTACCAGGTGAATTATTACCAGGAGGGGCTTTAACGTGCTGCTGGAGGGGGGGACAGGGACTGGGGTGAGGAGACAGGATGGGGGTCGTGGTTTTTGGGGGGCTTGGGGAGCGGGTGGGAGCCGAGGTTAGCATGCTAGCTGGCCGCCGTTAGCTGCTGCTGCTGCTGCTGCTGCTGCTTCGTCATCCGCAGGTCCAGGATGGAGGTCTAGGATGGAGGTCTAGGATGGAGGGATGCTGCTGCAGGAGGGGAGGGGAGGGCTGGGAATGATAACGGTACCGTCCGTCTGGCCTCGGCCCATCTCTGTGATGAACGACCCCCCCCCCCCCCCCCCCCAAACCTCCCCGTTTCACCCCCCCTCTTCACCTCCTCCCCCTCCTCCTCCTCCTTTTCCTCCCCGGTCTCCCATCCCTTCAAAAATACTGACGGGGAGTTCGAGTCTCCTCAGTGAGTCGGTTCATTTGGCAACAAGATCCGGTTCGGTCAACTTCCAAACGGCTCTTTTTTGTTAGTTCCAGCAAAGCAGCAACATCCGGTCTAAAAATATGAGTCCAATGAGGAAGTGTTAAAAACTGCAGTTCAACGAGGATCCGCTTGAGGCTGGCTCTGGAAGTACAGGAAACCACATACACACCCATTCAAAGAAGCCGATCTTTACAGCAGATATAAACATGTTTACAGTCTGGTTCAAAAGACCAGTGGAGTCTGGATAGCTCATTTCTCTATCGGCACACTCTGTACGGGGTGTGAATTTTTTCATAACACCGTAATTTCAAAGATATTGAGATTACGAGTCATCCAATGAGAGGCACAGCTGACTTGATTGACAGGCGGGAACACTGTAGCTGTTGGCGAGGAGGCTCAAACTCCGCCTCTTTACGTCACACTCACTCGACAGAAGCAATATGGCCGCCGCCGCCGATTGGCCTCAAAACAGCGCTTCAGAAACAGACGGTTGACATCATGGATACTACGTTCATATTTATAGTCTATGGTTCCACCTCTGGACTTCGTAGTGTCGTCACATTGAGGACTAGTCAGATTAGAGATGTACATTTCAAGTAATTTCCTTCATTGATCTTTGGAAATGTTTGAAAATGTAAACGTTTCCATGTCAAAAACTATCCAAATGCTTTTAACCCCCTGAACCAAATTTCCCTTCACGACACAATGTGTATTGAATATCTACAGATCGTATTGAGGTGTTTAAAATGTTAAACGCGCTGAATATCAGCGTGTGGAGCAGGCTCATAATCTCCATGGACACACAGTCCTAAAATTGAAGGCTCAGATTATAACATGTGGATTTACTGCAACAAGGGAACTGAACAGAAACATGTTTCAGACTCACAGAGTCCAGTTTTCTGTCTACATGTTTAAGCATTTGAACGTGGTCAGGTGTCAGCCAGGAGTGCAACCGGGTCATAATCATAATCATTTTAATTCAGATAGTAAGGCTGTGACTATCAAAACTCATCAGGTATTGAAAAGTGCAAAAGACTGCAGTTCCTCATGTGCCCACTAGAGGAAGTCTCCAAAAGCTAAGAAACTCCCATAAGGCACCATGTTAAAATTCTAACCATGTTTACAGCCTGATATACAGAGCAGTCTAAGCCCGATCACTTATATCTTTATTCTTGTAAACTTCACAGGAAGTGACTCAGTAACTCTGTTTATATTAAGGCTAAGATAAATGAGGGCGTTGCTAAGCTAACAGACGGGTGGGCGTGTTTGTCAGGAGGCTAAAGGTTGAAGTTAGTTGGAGTCAGCTCTTCTATAAGACACTGAGACTACGACCATTTTTCATTAGGGTGCAGAAGTGATCCTGAACAGAATATGAGAATAACACGAGAGGGAGACGAGATTTGCTCAAACAGATTGTTAAATCTCCTTAGAAGAGCGTTCTAAAAGTAAAACTTAACAAACATAACCGTCCTGCTCTGTTCTTCGTTGATGGGGTTGAGATTTGGGGTCCAAAACGTATAACCAGCTCCACTTTGTAGCATGGCAACAGTGGAGGAGGCTTCCAGAGTGTCGTAGCTGAATGAGGTTTTTAGAGGTTTTCAAAGACACCATTCTGAGATGTGAAACTACATCAGAGGAACTATAGAAAGCCTGGAAACGAGAATAAAACTCCCTCTTTCATTCAAACATAAATTAATATTTCTGCTACGTTCAGACACATTTATTAGCTTAGCTGTGTAATATGTTCACCACCTTGTGCTTTGTAATCTTTGGAAAGAATAAGGGATATGGAGTTGGCGCCGCTCGTTCACCGCTTGATTTGGGGTCCAAAACGTATGACCAACACCCCTTTGTAGCATGGCAACAGTGGAGGAGGCTTCCAGAGTGCAGCAGCTGAATGAGGCATTCAAGACTAGGGGTTTTCAAAGACACCATTCTGAGACAAATGGAGTTTATCGAGCTTAAAGCTAGGGTTGGTAGTCACGGAAAACTAGCATGAATTTGAATGTAGCATTTCCTCAGGACTCCGTCTAACCCCTCCCCCCCCTCCCCTCGGAGCGCCTCCAAAACGACGGCCCCGCTCACATGCATGAGCGCCGCTGATTCGTGATCATATGATGGTGACTGATTCAAAACCGGTCCTCACCAAAACATTCTCATAGTGAAAGTTAAAAACACAAACAAACAGGAAATGTACGCTCTGCAGGAGGCGGGCAGAACGGCAGGACAGGATTTGATTGGTTTCATCATTTGGCTCCTGATGGCAGGGATTGGTTGGTGTTTTCCCAGGTATACTCCAGCTGTAGATAGTTGCAGTAGCTCAGTCCATAGGGACTTGGGAACCGAAGGGTTGCCGGTTCGAGTCCCAGTATGGACGAAGTTTGGCAAGTGGACTGGTGGCTGGAGAGGTGCTGGTTCACTTACCTGGGCAATGCCAAACCCCCAACTGCTCGGGGTGCTCCAGTTGATGGCAGCATCCTCACTCTGACACCTCTCCCTAAGCATGTTCACTGCATGTGTGTGCATGATTGTATGTATACCAAAAACCGTGTCCAAAAAATAGCACAAGTGGAAAAATTGAACCTTCCTTTTTACCTCTTTTTTAAGAACACATTATGTATTGATTGCCATTGGGACATAAAGATCATTTTAACCAGTATAACAAAAAGTGGATCTAAATCTGATTTCAGATTTAACATAAATTAAATTACAATTAAATAATCAAGTTTATACAGGAAAAAGGAATAATCCCCTCTTCATATTTGAATGCTATGATTTTAATACGTAAATTGATATTTCTGCCATGTTCAGACAGATCTATGAGCTTTGTTGTTATTGTTGCTTGATTTTGGGATATGGAGTCGTTCACTCTAATGAGTCGGCTCGAAGAACCGATTCGTCCACGAACGGCCCATCTGTGTTCTAAAACACAGCCTCGTTCCTCTGTCTGTTATTAACAAACAGATCAACGATGACTGGTGAATCAGATTCATCGAACAGACTGAATCATTGTCCCGTTAACCGGTGTTTACCGGCTCCCGGTGACTGTCTGCTAGCTTACCTGCTATGTTAGCCGGTTAGCTAACCTGCTAGCTAACCGGCTAACATAGCAGTAGCATCCCTCCCGCTAGCATCCCTCCAGCCCGAGCCATCACAGGCCAAACCCGGCTTACACAACATCCCCCCTGCCCCAGCCTCACGGAGCCGGTTCTTTCCTCTCAATGAGTCAGTAAATGAGCCGTTAACAGTCGGTGAAAGAGCCGTTAACGGTAAATTCCGGTAAAGTGTACCGGAGCACGCGAGCGGATGTTGTTATGTAACAGAATGACTCCTCACGCCCTTCAAACAAAAGCTGTTGTTTCAGTGTGTGTGTGTGTGTGTGTGTGTGTGAGTGTGTGTTTGTGGTCTGTGCTGGACTCAGACACACCGGTACTGAAAGAAGACCCGGGGTTCAGGGTGTGTGTGTGTGTGTGTGTGTGTGTGTGTGTGTGTGTGTGTGTGGAACCCCGAGGCCCACAGCCCCCCTGACCCTGCTTCTCTCAGACCCGGCTTCTCAGAGACCCAGACCTGATCCAGGCAGCCATTGTTTTTGTTGTCATTGGAGTCGTTTGTTCTCCAGCCTCGGGTCTGTGCATCGATGCTGCATGTAGGAGATGTGCATCGAAGGTTTAAATGTTAAACCAGAGAACAATCTGCATTTTAATCATGCTTTATATAGAAATATTAAATTAATAATCCCTCTTATGAAAGTGAATGTGGTTACATATCAGGCAGGATGTGGAAAAACACACAGGAGGGTGTCTGTGGGTACAGATCAAAGTACAAACATGCTTTAATGGTTACTTCTTTACAAAACTGATTATTTATCTGTATTATTCCTGCGTGATGATGAAAAACATTATTTGGCAAGGCAGCTTTATTTGTATAGCTCATTTCATACACGAGGGCAACTCAATGTGCTTTACTTTAAAACATTAAAAGCATTGGAAACATTCAGACAAGCATAAAAGAACATAATTAAAATGACAAATATAATAAAACAGAAAAGAAAAGGAAAATTAGAAATATGTTAAAAATGAAATTAAGATTTGCATTTAAAGTGAGTTAAAATGAGCTAAGATAGGAAGGGAGTAACACATTTGCGGGACGTAAGATGATTTCTGAATGTTTGAATATTTGTTCACTTTGCTAAAATCAAAGATTTACTCAGGACTTCCACCGGATCCGTGTCCGGTTGTCTCTGATCTGTCACAGCACCAGATCTGATTCTATTCTAGTCAATGCGTTAACTTCCACTGGATCTGCTCTGTTGCATTCCGGCGCCGTCTCTGATCCGGCAGGTTGGAGCCTTCCGGATCAGAATAATAGTTAATGTTAAAAAAAATCGGATACTTCATGACGAGGCCAAGGGGAGAAAATGAGGAAAAGGAGAAGTCGTAAGGAAAGAGTTATGATGGAGATCAGATGGACGAACCAAGAAGGAAACAGGAGGCAACAGAGGAAGGAAAGAAGGGGAAGAAAAAGTGGGGAGGCAAGATAATAGGGAAGGATAGTTTTTAAGTGGAGGAAGAAAGGTAGAAGGAGTTAAGGAAGGAAAGAGGGAGAAAAGACTGATGGAATCATTGATGGTGAGAATTAACTCATAGGTACAGGACTGAACTTTTGTAAAGGAAATGTTGTCTGAGTAGTGTCGACCAATCAGGTGTCGGCAGGAGAAACAGTCTGTATGGAGAGCAACAGCAGGTGTTCTAGAATTCTGACATCATCAAAGACAGAATTCTGGAATTCTGTATTTGATGATGTCAGAATTCTGTGTTTGATGTCAGAATTCTGTGTTTGATGTCAGAATTCTGTCTTTAATGATGTCAGAATTCTGTCTTTGATGTCAGAATTCTGTCTTTAATGATGTCAGAATTCTGTCTTTAATGATGTCAGAATTCTGTGTTTGATGTCAGAATTCTGTCTTTAATGATGTCAGAATTCTGTCTTTGATGATGTCAGAATTCTGTCTTTGATGTCAGAATTCTGTCTTTGATGTCAGAATTCTGTCTTTGATGATGTCAGAATTCTGAGAACAAATGGAACATTCCGGGAAGAAGGTCAGAGCTAAAAAAAAACATCAGTGTCTCTTATCCTCTTTCATAGACCTCCATTCAACAAACAAACATTGTAGACGTAGTTTTCTTCTCCTCTTGAGGACAGACCTGACAAAGCTTTTTACTTTCAGCTACAACTAACCTGTAATTACAGATTCTGATTCAGAGACATGTTGAATCTGGATCTCAGGGGTCTGGGTTTTAGTCTGAGAAGGGTTCTGGTCTCTGTCTGTAGTCTGAGTAGTATCCACCTATCAGGTGTCGGCAGGAAAAACAGTCTGTATGGAGAGCAACAGCAGGTGTTCTAGAATTCTGACATCAAAGACAGAATTCTGACATCATCAAAGACAGAATTCTTACATCATCAAAGACAGAATTCCAGAATTCTGTCTTTGATGATGTAAGAATTCTAGAACAAATGGAACATTCCGTGAAGAAGGTCAGAGCTAAAAAAAAACACCAGTGTCTCTAATCCTCTTTCATAGACCTCCAAACTTAAGACCCGTTAATTACAAGAACATCACAGGAACATCAGTTTCTGTTTCATGTTCATACCGCTGAAGGAAGCCAGAGGGAAGCTTCTGTGGACCTGTTTACAGTGAAGCTGAGACTCACTTGAAATAGGTGAACGGGCTCTTCTCAGAGGAAATTAATTAAAGTAAAGTAATAGTGATTTGTATTTTACATGAATATCTGGAGGGATGAATTCCTCGTCTGATCTGAACTCACGGTTGCTCCCTGAGTTGCTAACTGGAGTGTAAACAATGCAGCGCTCAGAAAGGAAGTCTTGGCGGGGAGCCCTTTATTGCTAACCGCTTAGCTACACCAGAATGCCCGAATAGTTGGCTGTCTTCCCCTGAAGTGTTTACTGCCGTCACTTTATCGTCAATGGGCTCTGAGAGTGATTGATTGATTGGAAGGAGAAAAAAGGGTTGGAGGAAAGTAGAGAAGGAAATGAGGAGGAGAATTTGGGGAGATTTAAGTAAGGAGGGCAAGTGCTGAAGGAGGTAAGGAAGCAGGAAGTGAGTTAAGGCTCTGAAACAAGTCTGTGAACAATGCTGTTTGCTGTGTGAAGGAAACCATCCACTGACCTGCTCTGCATGTGTGTGTGTTTTCTCCCTTCTCTCCTTTCTCTGCCTACGTTTCCTTCCAGGCTGACTCACGGCTGGAGCGCCTGAACACAGAAGAAGAAGAAGAAGTTCCAGAGAACGGGAGCAAAGGAAAACAGAAACAGAGAGCAAGACGGAAGGAGGGAGGGAGAGAAAGAGGGGAGTGAAAAACATTTAAAAGGAGGTGAAGAAGGACAGAAGAAGTGAGGTCGGGGCGGCGAGCGAGAGGAGGAAAGTGAAAGTGATTGTGGGAAAAAAGAAAGAGAGGGAAAGGAGAGACGTACAGCTCAGTGGGAACAAGTCCTGAGGTCAGGTGAGAGCGGGCGCAGGTAGGTCGGAGGTCGGAGGTCAAGAGGTCAGACAGAAACTGGCTGACTGAGCTTCAGTGGAACAAACTGTCCTGCTGCCGACCCCCCCACAGCTGTTCAGCCCTTCACCGTCAGCACACTGGGAGAACTGGGAGGACTGGTGACGAGGAGAAGCCACCATGAGCGACCAGAACGTCGTCAAGGAAGGCTGGGTGCAGAAAAGAGGTGAGGTTCTGATATTCAAATATATACAGACGACGTACAACTTAAGACTCAAACTTCATGTCCTCTTCTACTTTGGTTCGTTGTGATGAGACTGGTCTGGGGGTAAACGGTGGCATCTAAAGCTACCCGATACCACCCGACGTCTGTGCTTGTTTACATCCGGGTGGTACAGCACTATAGCGTCATTTTGGCTAACTTCCACCAGATCGAAGTCCACTCGCTTCACTCTCAGCTCCGACAATCCGAGCCCTCCACAGCAGATCCCCCACACTTAAATTCTTGCCAGATGCCCACGCACGACGCTTCAATCATCACAGAGCAGATTGAGCGAAACAGGAAGTCAGACACAGAAACAACATTAAAACATCTCACTCTTTGTTGACGCCCGATCATATTTCACTGAAAGGGATATTTCAGTTTATTTGAAGTTGGGTCGTATGAGTTACATTACACTAGTGCTCCTGCTAGCCCCAATCAGAGCTGAAGATATTTATCCGAACCCGAACCCGACTTCGGTCATAATTTCTATCATTTTAAAATGAGCAGTCAGGTGAATCTGGACTCCCCTCACCAAGCAATGATAATACAGGACCTCTATAAGATTGCATCATTCCTCTGGACAAAATGTAACCAGCTGAGAATGCTGTCACACTCAGACATAGCAAGGTATCCTGCTACATTAAAACGACTGTCATGGAAGATGAAACCGATGTTCTTGGCTGGTGGAAGATCAACAGACCATCCTACCCAAAACTCGCAAAATTAGCCAGACCAGTACTGAATAATGTCGGGGCAGTCGGGCTGTAAACGGGTTCGGGCTTCAACAAAATCTAGGTCCTTCAGGTTTGGACGGGTTCAGGCAGAATCTTGTTGGGCTCGGGTCGGGTGGGGTCTAACTTTTAAAGGTGACATATCACGCTTTTCTCATCAACATATATTGGTCTAAGAAGTCCCCAAAACATGTCTTTAAAGTTTATGCTCAAAAAAACACTTTGAAATCAGATTTTGGTCTGCCTGAAAAACCCTCTTCTTCAGTCCTCCTCAGAACAGGCTGTTTTCTCTCTGACCACGCCCCCTCAGGAAGTGGGTGTGGCCTCAGCTCTCCGGCACGTTGATCTAATGTTTACATGTTGGCTGCTCACAGACCCGCGTTACTTCAACCCTCTGAATCTGATCCAGAATCTGATCCTGACGGAGAGGCGCCTGCAGCAGGACCTTTCTGAACCATTGGTCACAGATTTAGTGTTTCTTGTTGTTTTATTTGTCAGCATGTCGACGTGTGTCTTGGTACACAGCTACCAACATGTAGCTATGTGGCTATGCTAATTAGCGCTAGCACTTATCCATGATAAATAAAAATCATCCACTAGATCTTCAAATCTGCAGACGTGGGGAGTAAAACCGACCTTTGTGTTTATTAAGACAGCCTACAACTAGCATGCCTCCCTCCTAAGCTGCTTGTTAGCACACATGTGTGCAGGGAATGAAAAACGGAGGAGGGGTTGAGTTGTATTTTATACAGTCTATGGGCTGAACAAGCTCCGAGCTCTGACTTCCTGTTACAGACCGGATGGCGTTGTGACGTATGAAAAACACTGAAAACTGAAACGGCTGGTTTCAGCACACATTTACAGAAAGGTGGAGAAATCAGAACAGGGGCAGAATGGATTCTTTGACTTTTCAGGGGGTTTGTAGACAGGGACACAGATTTCAGGTAGAGAACCATTAAAAAGTCCAGTTTGCATGATATGTCACCTTTAAGGCCTGACTACAGCTCTAGCCCCAATGAGTGCCGGTGAGCTCTTCCCCTTTAATGAGAAAATCCCCAGATGACCGGCAGGCAAGCTAGGCGACATTTCTCTGTGGACGGGGTCACCTCTTGCGTGCAATTTCGCCAAAGTTAAGAAAATACGGTCCAGGCACTCATCACGGTTCAATTGCATGTCCAGACATTTGTTTAGGATCATGTCAGTACATTTCCAGAGTGTGGTGCGTGTGTGAAAGGAGCTAAAGAACTCAGAGAGGACAGAAAGATGCCCCTTTAGTTCAGCAGCCTTCAGGGTCTCATTTTGTGCTCTACCTGCTCTGTGTCTTTATTTTGAAAACACGTCGAACAGACCCAAAAACAGGAGATCCAGTGTCTCCCTCGGTGCGTTGGACGTTGGAGGGGCTCAGTTAGAACACATCTTGTTGGTTGTTGAGAGTTCAGGCTGCAGTCGGAGGAGAGAGAGTGTGTGTTTTTCTGCAGCTCAGTGTCGACTCGTCTGAGCCCGTCTGCCAGTTTGAAGAACAGCACCTCCAAACAATGGTTGTTTACCTGCCAGACGGCGAGCAGAGAAGGCAGGCTTTGCCGGGCTGCGGCCCAGTCTGAGCCGCACTTGGCTGGTGTGTTTTTTCTCACAGTGATTTAAGTGTGTGTGTGTGCTGTGTGTGTTTGTGTGTGTGTGCTGGAGGTGTGTTTGTCTGGTCTGAGCTCAGGGCTGTTGGCTGGCAGTCAGGGGGAAGTTTCTCTGTGGCACTATGAGCATACAGAGGATGACCTAACACTGTGGTTCCTTCCTCTCCGGCCCCCACAAGTCCCTCAATTGTTTATTGCACCTCTGTGTGCTCCTTTAATTCAGTCCTAACAGCCCCATTAGCTCTCTGAGAAGATCAAAACTCAGGGTTCACACGCGGTTCAGGACGGTCTGGACTCAGAGGGGCTGAAACTCAACATTTTAAGATGCACAGATAGTAACGAACCTTCAATTTATAGAAAGAGTTTTATAGTGAAAATACAAGTTAATGGAAGAGGAGACGTAGTTTGACTTCCTTCAGATGTTTGAAATGATGTTTTCCTTTTGAAAAGGCCCGACAGATCATCCCTTTAAATCTAAACTAACGAGTAACCTATCAAAACGAGACGTCACTTCCTTTTACAAAACATGCACTCTCTCTTTCTGGTCCCAAAGTAGTATGGGAGGTAGAGCCTTCAGTTATCAGGCCCCTCTCCTTTGGACTCATCTACCAGTCAGGGTCCGGGAGGCAGACACCCTCTCTACTTTTAAGAGTAGGCTTCAAACTTTCCTTTTTGATAAAACTTATAGTTAGAGCTGGATCAGGCTTGGACCAGGTCTTAGTTATGCTGCTATAGGCTTAGACTGACACACTGGGATCCTGTCTTTCCCTCTCTCTCCTCTCTCTGCCTGTCTCTTACTTTAACTCTTCCTGTCCCATTAAAGTTACTAACCATAGACCTTTCTGGAGTCCCTGAGCTCCCTTGTCTCGTAGGTTCCTCTGGATCTCTGCTGTAGATTCCTTTTTTGGGGTCTGTTATTCATCCTTTCTTTCTTTCTTTCTTTCTTTCTTTCTTTCTTTTATTCCTTCTTTCTTTCAGTTCTTTGTGTTTGTTTGTTTGTTTGTTTCTCTTTCATTCTTTCTTTCCTTCCTTCCTTGTTTCCTTTCTTTCTTTCTTTCTTTGTTCTTTTCATGTTTCTTCATTCCCTTAAATATCTAAGGGAATAAGGAGGAAGGAATGAAAGAAGGAAAAGATGGGATAAGAAAAGGAGACATAAGGGATGAAGAAACATGGAAAGAACAAATAAAGAAAGAAGGGAAGAAAGAAAGAAAGAAAGAATGATAGAGAGAAAGAAAGAAGGAATGAAATAAAGAAGAAAGAAAGAAAGAAGTAAAGAAAGAAAGGATGAATAACAGACCCCAAAAAAGGAATCTACAGCAGAGATCCAGAGGAACCTACGAGACAAGGGAGCTCAGGGACTCCAGAAAGGTCTATGAAAAGAGAGAAGAGAGGGAGACCAGAAGAAAGAAAAAGAGGAGAATACATGGTGAGGGAATGAAAGAAGGAAAGGACGGGATAAGAAAAGGAGAAAAAGGATGAGGAAACATTGAAGGAAAGAAAGGTGAAAGAAAGAAGGAAAGAGAGAAGTGAAGAAAGAAAGAAATAAAGAAGGAAGGAAGGAAAAAGGAATGAAAGGAAAAAGGAAAGAAAGAAAGAAAGAAAGAAAGGATGAATAACAGACCCCAAAAAAGGAGTCTACAGCAGAGATCCAGAGGAACCTACGAGACAAGGGAGCTCAGGGACTCCAGGTCGGTCTATGGTTAGTAACTTTAATGGGACAGGAAGAGTTAAAGTGAGAGACAGGCAGAGAGAGGAGAGAGAGGGAAAGACAGGATCCCAGTGTGTCAGTCTAAGCCTATAGCAGCAGAACTAAGACCTGGTCCCAGGTTTAAAGACTGGATCGTGAATCAGACTCAGTGTTTGTACTCGTTGTAAACACCTCTGTGACTCTGAGGTCAGGAGCTCTGATCTTAAGAAGTAGTTGGAGGTCTTAAATTTGCAGCTCTGTCAGCGTGTAATCTACATAAACGGCTCTGACTGGACTCCTCGGTCTCCTGCTGAACATTTTGTTCCCCGTGTTCTCAGAAGTTGTCGTTTTGATCCGCTCTTCAGGTTTTTTTTTAGCGTTTTATTTTGACAGCAAAGATTATTCAGTCCTGTTTCTGATCTCATGAAGACGGATGGATTGATGGTCTCTCTCTCACACACACAGAAGTCCTGAGTGTACGTTTACTCACGGCTTACATGATTTAGATGTTCCTGAAAGTTATCCCATGCTGTTGACTCTCTCCTCCTCCTCCTCCTCCT
This sequence comes from Notolabrus celidotus, assembly GCF_009762535.1. Taxonomy (NCBI): domain Eukaryota; kingdom Metazoa; phylum Chordata; class Actinopteri; order Labriformes; family Labridae; genus Notolabrus; species Notolabrus celidotus. The sequence continues at coordinate 38,104,873 of NC_048278.1, forward strand.
CCGTCAGCCTCTAATGGGACCGTCTGACTCCGACTCTGTCTTTGTCATCCTCAGAAACAGAGTGAGTCATCGGGTGTGTGAGGATAGATTCATCAGAGTTTGATTTGACGGACGGATGCTGAGGTGGCTCGGTTCAATCACTGATCACTGATAACACACACACACCTTTCCGTTAGCCGTGGTGCTAACGTGACGTTTCAAGACGTCAACATCTCACCGGGACGTGTTCGTGTCGTCCAAATATTCTTTTAGAGTCTGTCACAAATTGATGAGTCAGCACAGCAGGAAACCAGCACTTCCACGGCTGCTGAACGAGAACAAGCGCCGTGTTTGATCAGAGTGTGTCATCCATAGATTCATATCTGGGATGGAAGCAGCGCAGATGCTTCGAAGGCTAACGTTTGGAATGAAGCTAAGAATAGAGGGACAAAAATGGCAAGTTATCATAAAGCCTAAAACACAGAGGACTCTTTTGAGCTCTCTTTACATGATGTCAGAGTTATTTTATTCTGCAGCAGAACAACAAAACAAAAGAGTCACAAAGTGTTCCCACAGTGAGCTCTGCGTTCTGTCGTTCCTAACCCCTCAGGAACGATCGCTGGTTCAGCCTGAGCTCCTTTAATATCGCTTCTTTTCTCACCCTGTGCCCTCAGGAAGTTCAGTTGCAGGTGTTTTAAAAAGCACGAAGGAAGCCTTTCATTTTCTATATTCTGAAACAGAAGAGATCACAGAGATGAAGGGGTGTGTGCACGTGACGTCACGGTGGGACGTCGGTCACATCCAGTGAGTGGCAGGAAGCACCGACGGCACTGAACAGCAGAGTCAGCGTTCAGCCCGAGTCTGCATAAACACAAAAAGAGTTCTGAATGAAGGGATGAGGGCCGGACAGAGGAAAGACTTTGGTTTTGAGTCTTTGTCTCTTTAATTCAGACTGATTTGATTGGTTCTGTTGTTTTTGAGGCTGATTATATGTGTTTGTGTCTGGGTGTCATCCTTGACAGCACATTATCCTTTCAATCACACATCAATAACATCACCCGGACTGCCTACTTCCATCTTCGTAACATCAATCGTCTCCGCCCCTCCCTCCCCCCCCCACACTGCCGCCATCCTTGTCCACAGCCTTGTCACTTCCCGTCTGGACTACTGCAACTCTCTCCTCTTCGGCCTCCCTCACAAATCCCTCCATAAACTCCAACTGGTCCAGAATTCAGCTGCCCGGATCATTACCCGAACCCCCCTCCATCCACCACATCACTCCTGTCCTCCAACAGCTCCACTGGCTCCCTGTTCAGTTTCGCATTCAGTTCAAAGTCCTTCTGTTGACATTCAAGACCATCCACAACCTCGCCCCCCTCCCCATATCTGTCCGACCTCCTCCATGTTCCCACTCCCTCCCGCTCCCTCAGATCCTCTTCCTCCATACACCTGTCTGTCCCCTCCGCCCGTCTCTGGAGCTCATTGCCACCTGAACTCAGAAACACAGATTCTTTCCCTCATTTCAAATCACAACTCAAAACACATCTGTTCAAAACCGCCTACTCCGTCTGACTTCAATTGCTCTGTTACTTTGTTATTGTTTCTATTTTTTCTTACCACTTGTTAGTTTATATTGTTTTCATTTTGACTCTGATTTTGTTTCCTTTAAAGGTGACATATCATGAAAAATCGACTTTTTAATGGTTCTCTCCCTGAAATCTGTGTCCCTGTCTACAAACCCCCCGAGAATGAAAATAATCCATTCTGCCCCTGTTCTGATTTCTCCACCTTTCTGTAAATGTGTGTGAAACCAGCCGTTTCAGACTTCCGTGTTTTTGTTACGTAACAACAATATCCGGTCTGTAACAGGAAGTCAGAGCTCGGAGCTTGTTCAGCCCATAGACTGTATAAAACACAACTCAACCCCTCCTCCGTTTTTCATTCCCTGCACACATGTGTGCTAACAAGGAGCTTAGGAGGGAGGCATGCTAGTTGTAGGCTGTCTTAATAAACACAAAGGTCGGTTTTACTCCCCACGTCTGCAGATTTGAAGATCTAGTGGATGATTTTTATTTGTCATGGATAAGTGCTAGTGCTAGTTAGCATAGCCACATAGCTACATGTTCGTAGCTGTTTACCAAGACACACGTCGACATACTGACAAATAAAACAACAAGAAACACTAAATCTGTGACCAATCCTTCAGAAAGGTCCTGCTGCAGGCGCCTCTCCTTCTGGATCAGATTCTGGATCAGATTCAGAAAGGTGGAGAAATCAGAAAAGGGGCAGAATGGATTTTTTTCATTCTCGGGGGGTTTGTAGACAGGGACACATATTTCAGGTAGAGAACCATTAAAAAGTCAATTTTGCATGATATGTCACCTTTAATTGAATCTAAACAGATCGGATCAAATCTATTTGAATTGGACAGAAAGGGTTGAATTGAATCAAGTTGAACAGAATCATATCAAATCGGCTCAAATTGAATTGGATCCAGTCAGATCGGATGATATCAAATAGAATCAGATCGAATGGAGTTGAACTGAATCTAAACGGATTGAATCAAATTGAATTGAAGAGGGTGGAGGGATCTAAACGTATCAGATGATATCACATGGAATCAAATCAGACTAAATGGAATCACATTAGATCTAAATGGATCAGATTAAGTCAAATGGAATGGAATGGAATCAAACCACAACAGATCCTTCTATTCCAAGAAATCATCCCCGACTCTGATCGTTGTCACAAGGTTCAAATTGGCTTGGATCATGACATTCTTCATCCTCTCTGCAAGAAAGATAGAACACATACTGATGGTAAATCTTTATTGATCCCAAACTGGGTATCAGAGCAACTAAAGCCCTGGAGAAATAAATCCACAGTTAATTAAACCCTCAATAAAAGAAGGGAGAGACATATGCATCAAGGAATTCATGAAGGCTGCTCACATATTATATATCTCTGCGTACTGATCCTTTAATCCAGCTCTGTGTGATCACCTGTGATAGTCTCAGGATGTGACCTGTCCCTGTCTGTTTCTCCTCTCCCCCTGCAGGTGAGTACATCAAGAACTGGCGACCGCGTTACTTCCTCCTGAAGTCAGACGGCTCTTTCATCGGCTACAAGGACAAACCGCAGGACTCTGACCTGGCCTACCCGCTCAACAACTTCTCTGTAGCAAGTGAGACACGGACACACGCCTCCGTCACATATCTCATAATAAACACTGCAAACCGTCACCCGTGTAACACCCGCTCCATCATCTCTGTGTGACTCCCAGAATGTCAGCTGATGAAGACGGAGAGGCCCAAGCCGAACACCTTCATCATCCGCTGTTTACAGTGGACCACCGTCATCGAGAGGACTTTCCACGTGGACACTCCTGACGAGAGGTGAGCCTGATCCACTTCCCCAGGAACTAGGAAGCTTCTGAGGAAATCAGACAGCAGGAACCAGGGTCTCAATTTACTTCCTGAAACATCCAGCATTGCAGGCCCCGCCCCCAAAAGGGGGCGGGGCCTGCAATGCTGAATGTTTCTGGGTGCTAGAGTACCCGCAGTGTTTTTATCCCTCATAACATCACACACACCTGTGATTCACTTGGTTTAATAACTCCTGAACATCGGTCTTCTCTGAGCCTGATAGTGTGAATGCGTCTCTGTAAGCTAACGGTGTTCCAGTCTGAAGAGTGACCGTGTAAACTGGAGACCTTCAGTGTTTGTGGAGTTTACACAGCTGTTGAAACACAGGAGGAGTCCATCCTAGTTTAGTTTTTATTAAATATCCTCATCAGATACTTAATGATCATCTACAGACGTTAGTGAGGGGACTTAAATAAATCAGATATGAACCAAAGGGACAGAAACACTCCCGTTCTCAGCCCTGAACAGACGTCAGGCTTTTTTCTGTTAAAGTCTCTTTTTACACGAACCAGGAGTCTGTCAGCAGAGAGAAGAAAGACAGGAAGCAGGGGTGTGGAGCTGAGGCTGGACGCCAAGTTTAAAGGATTTCGCTCCAAACACAATAAAGCGTATACGTCGTGACTCGTTACCTGATGCTTAATGGTTTGTTATGAACAGAACTGCGCTCACAACTTTCCCCCTGGACTCTTACAGGCTCTTATGGACTCTTACGGACACATGAGCAGCAGATGTTTAGTCAGAGTTGGTGTGGAGGTTGTGGAGAGGGTGGAGAGCTTGTGTTTGATTGGACCGTTCCTTTACTCTCTGAGCACAGCGTTAATTCAGGCAGGAAGTCAAGCTCGGCCGACAGAACATCAGCTACTCTTAATACCAGCGATTAGGTCTACACATCCAATCAGAACACAGTTAAATGTGTGTTCTAATTAAACTGCTTCAGCCTGCCTCCTCCTGCTGCTCCTCCTGCAAACCTCTTTACATCCAAGCTCCTCCTTCCTGCTGTGTCTGATTTTACCAGTGTCATGTATTGTCACTGATGCTCGCTCTGTTCTGTACCCCGGGGGTCTTTTACTGCTGCTCTCCCTATATGCACATGAAAAAGAGGAGGTATGCTCTCCCTGCCTCACGTGAAAGGTAGGGGATGTGTGCTCTCCCTACCCCAGCTTTTCATGTAGGCAGAAGAAAGAGAAGGGAGGTGTGCTCTCCCTGACTTGCCTTTTCATGAATGCACGTGAAAGAGAAAGGAGGTGTGCTCTCCCTACCATGGCTTTTCATGCTGGCACAAGATAGAGAGGGGAGGTGTGCTTAACCTGCCTTGGTATTTAATGTAGGCACAAGAAAGAGGAGATGTGTGCTCTCCCGACCATGGCTTTTCATATAGACACAAGAAAGAGAGGGGAGGTGTGCTCTCCCTACCATATCTTTTCATGTTGGCACAAGATAGAGAGGGGAGGTGTGCTTAACCTGCCTTGGTATTTAATGTAGGCACAAGAAAGAGGGGATGTGTGCTCTCCCGACCATGGCTTTTCATATAGACACAAGAAAGAGAGGGGAGGTGTGCTCTCCCTACCTTGGCATTTAATGTATGCATGGAAAGAGAGGGGAGGTGTGCTCTCCCTACCATATCTTTTCATGTTGGCACAAGATAGAGAGGGGAGGTGTGCTTTCCCTGCCTTGGTATTTAATGTAGGCACAAGAAAGAGGGGATGTGTGCTCTCCCGACCATGGCTTTTCATATAGACACAAGAAAGAGAGGGGAGGTGTGCTCTCCCTACCTTGGCATTTAATGTATGCATGGAAAGAGAGGGGAGGTTTGCTCTCCCAACCATGGCTTTTCATGTATGCACATGAAAGAGATGGGAGGTGTGCTCTCCCAGCCATGGCTTTTCATATAGACACAGGAAAGAGAGGGGAGGTGTGCTCTCCCAGCCATGGCTTTTCATATAGGCACAAGAAAGAGAGAGTAGGTGTGTTCTCCCTACCATGGCTTTTCATGTAGGCAGAAGAAGGGGTTTGGAGGTGTGCTCTCCCTATCGTGGCTTTTCATGTTGGCACAAGAAATAGATGGGAGGTGTGCTCTCCCTGCCTTGGCATTAACTGTATTCACTTGAAAGACAGAGGAGGTGTGCTCTCCCTGCCGTTGCTTTTTATGTATGCAAAATCTGACTCCTTTTAATCATTAGATTTTCCCTTTAGAGCAAGATGAACTCTAAAACAGAGCTAAATGTTGATTCTATCTTTGACTTTATACCAGGTGTTACGATTGAGCACATCTACCTTCTTCTCACTAAATGGATATCTGCTGATACAGGAACTTAACAGCTATGATTACAATAACTTGTTGATAAAAGGGGAAGACAAGAATATTCAATTTATCAATATGTGTTGCATCAAAGCTTTATGGACTTGTAGTGGATAGTAACTCATCTCTGAGTGCTTCAGTCCAGAGGAGTTAATGTAACGGCACTTAAACCTCTGTTATTGTCATGTTACTTTCTTATTGCAGCGCTAACTTTCGTAACAGATTGTACATTCATCAACGAGCAGTCTTATCTATAAAGTTTGAAAACAAGGTCCGTTAATTTCCCCGAGAGGCTCTGTGATCTGTATTGTAACCATCTTTTATCTGGTGCAGGGACGAGTGGGCCGAGGCCATCCAGATGGTAGCGGAGTCTCTGGCCAAACAGGAGGAGGAGGGCATCCTGTGCAGCCCCACCTCCCAGATCGAGATCGTCAACGAGGAGGAGATGGACACCTCCATCAGCCACTACAAACGGAAGGTGACCAGCAGAACCTCGCTCTCTCTCTCTCTCTCTCTGTTACTTTGAAAATGTGATGCAGGTTTGATGAGCGTGTTTCCTCACACCTCTGCTCTGCTTCTTCATCCAGACAATGAATGACTTTGACTATCTGAAGCTGCTGGGCAAAGGCACGTTTGGGAAAGTCATTCTGGTGAGGGAGAAGGCGAGCGGCACGTACTACGCCATGAAGATTCTGAAGAAGGAAGTCATCATAGCCAAGGTCTGTGTCATGAGTACAGCTTTTAATCTTTAGTCTTTCTTTCTTACAACATGAGGTTTTAATATTGGCTCTGATGAGGTTCCCTCTGTTTTTGGAGGCAGCCTCAAGTGGACACTCGAGGAACTGCCGTTTTTTTCACTTCTTCGTTGGAGGTTGCTGCTTTGGGTCTAAAGGAATAAAAGCTTCAAATAAATTTAAATAGCTGCATCATAATACTTCGGCCAGTTCAGAGTTTTTTTGAACTGCTCAATGCACAAAACTGGAAACATAACAAGGCAGACAAGTCCACCTGCGCCACTTTTAATGCTTATTAGGTCGAACATGGTTGAACTATTAAGTTACTATACCTTGTAAAGAGCTGGTTTGTTGGAAAGACTCAGATAACGAGGGACGTGCAAAGGCAGGTGACTTGAGTCTCAAAACTACCAGTGCCTAAACAGAGAACAGGATGAGCCCGATTAATGCTGGCAAGGTCTTAAAGACCGATGTTTCTAGAAACAGCTTTACATGAAACGCCAAAAGACAACAGCTTGGACAACTGACCGGTGTGACTTTTATTCCAAAAGATCTCTTTTTGCAGAGGCTTTAATCCTCACGCAAGAAATAAAGATACATACACTTCCTAATCAAACACTTAGCACGTAGCAGTTAGCTTAGAGAGCTCTTATTGGTATGAAATTGATGCCTCCAGCTTCAAATGCTCCAAACGTATCCTCCACAGCGAGCTCATGTTGTCTCTCTTCCTCTGTTTCTATCCCAGGATGAAGTTGCTCACACGCTCACAGAAAGTAGGGTATTAAAAAACACTCGGCATCCATTCCTAACTGTGAGTACGAGCCTGCAGAACACACACCTGTGCATACACTGAATACACTGAACTCTATCTAGTGTTGAAACAACCTCTGCTGAGTTTAAACGTCTGTCCACGTTGTGTTTCAGTCTCTGAAGTACTCGTTCCAGACGAAGGACCGGCTGTGCTTCGTGATGGAGTACGTCAACGGAGGAGAGGTGAGAGATCAATGAATCGCTTTCTAAGAGACGGTTCTGATGCCGGCAGTCGTTCCGTCTCATTTCAGCTTTGAAGCTATTTTAAGACGTATTGAAGAATCTTGATTAATAACGCGGTGTTTATTTTAAGAGCTGGAACAGAAAGCTGCTCTTATTATGGTCTGAGTCTGATACGGGGAGCTGTGGATCTGCGGTTTCAAGGTGCTGGACTAAAGAGGAACATGTGCACAATGCATGCACGCTGTACTTCCTGTTTTAGTTCTGGAACACGCTGCAGCACCTAGACTCTGTGTCCGACCTAGAAACAAAAACGGAGCATAGTGTTAGTTCAGGAAGAGAGAGGGGGGGTGTGCTCTCCCCACCTTAGGCTTTGCCCTTCCACGTAGGCACATGGAAGGACAGGGAGCTCCCAGAACAGACCCATACCAACAAATATAACTTAGTACCTGCAAAATATTAAATTATTATGACTGGCAGTGAACTCATTGGTGGAACATGGGGAACATACTTCCTGCTTAAGATCATAAGCAAGGCAGAATATTGATGATGGAAGAGCACACACCCCCGAGAGAGAGAGTGATTGATTTACATTTTGAGTTGATATAAAGACATTAAATCAGTGAAGTGTGATCTTGCAGAAGTTTCTTATAAATCCACGGACTGACTAAAACATCAATCAATCTTTATTTGTATAGCACCAAATCACAACAAACGTTATCTCAAGACTCTTTTACAAACAGAGCAGGTCTAGACCGGTCTATGTCAAATTATGAACAGAGACCCAACACCAAGACAGGATCAGACTCAGTCTGACCCCACCTTAATCCACCATGAGCATTACACCTCACAGTATTTAGCTAGTTACAGCGGAGAGGACAAACTTCCTTTAACAGGCAGAAACCTCCAGCAGGACCAGACTCATGTTAGACACACATGGACGTAGTTGTTTCTGAAACAGTTTTGAAGCCAAATCGTCGGCATATTGGAAGTGCTGACTCAGCATAACTTCAGTCGACCTAACACGAGGCAAAGAGGTGGAGTTGAAGCGGTCCTTTAGCCTCCTTGCTAAGAGCTAGATGTCTCGCCTGTCAGTCAAGTCAGCCACGCCCCTTAATTATGCATAACCTGTACATCTAAAGCTGCTGTTGGTATGAATGGTGTAAAATATGTTACTTTTTTTCTGCTGGGTTTGGAGAAAAGGTCATAATACTAATCGGTACTCATCTGTAAGTGAGGTAATTTGAGATTAAAGCTGGGGTTGGTAGTCTCTCAGAAAACTAGCATGAATTTGAATGTAGCATTTCCTCAGGACTCCGTCTAGCCCCTCCCCTCCTCCCTCAGAGCTCCTCCAAAACGACGCCCCCCCCGCTCACATTCACGAGCGCCGCTGATTCTCGACCATATGATGGTGACTGATTCAAAACCGGTCCTCAGCAAAACATTCTCATAGTGAAAGTTAAAAACACAAACAAACATGGCTGCTGTTAGCACTCACAACTGTCATGCTAGCATTATCCAGTTGTACCTGGTGACACGATATCAGGAGAAAAGTTATAACACATATATAACACTGTAACAGCTCTACTGTTTGTTAAACCTGTTCAGTGTAGATGTTCTAAATTCCTACAGTGTTGACGGTCAGTGAAGGCATCAGGAGAGGTGTAGAGTGTGTGAGTGGGAGAGAGGAGAGACAAGAGGAGAAGTTCTTCATTCATTCAAACATTGATTGTTGTTTTGTTGGTTGGCGTGGTAACGGCCGACAGTGACCGGTTATTAAAGATCAACGTGTTCACCAATCGGCTCGTCATCACTACAGAGTCCGGACGGACCCTACGATAAATATATATTTTCTGTAGGACTTACTGAATGTCATTAATTCTTCTGCTTGTTGGTGAGAGCTTTTTAGACTCTGATCCGGACTACAGTCCTGAGCAAAGACCCTCATCAGGTCAGAGGGGACAGGCCCGAGGACGAGCGAGAGGGGCAGTAAATAGAGTCAGGGGAAGTAGAGGCAGGAGACGGGGACTCAGAGGAGTGCACGCTGGGGACATGTACGCTCTGCAGGAGGCGGGCAGAACGGCAGGACGGGATTTGATTGGTTTAAAATTTGGGGAGCCAAAAATCGGTGATTGGTTGGTGTTTTCCCAGGTTTACTCCGGCTGTAGATAGCAGCTTTTTTTCACTCTTTTTTTAAGAACACATCATGTATTGATTACCATCAGGACATTAATCAATCAATCAATCAATCTTTATTTGTATAGCGCCAAATCACAACAAATGTTATCTCAAGACGCTTTTACAAACAGAGCAGGTCTAGACCACTCTATGTCAAATTATGAACAGAGACCCAACACCAAGACAGGGTAAGACTCAGTCTGACCCCACCTTAATCCATCATGAGCATTGCACATCGCAGTATTTAGCAAGTTACAGTGGTGAGGAAAAACTTCCTAAAGATCATTTTAACCAGTATAACAAAAAGTGGATCTAAATCTGAACACCAACCCCAGCTTTAAGGCGAAATCTCTGTGTTTTCCAATGCCTTTGTATCAAGCGATGTTATTATTCCCCTCGTTCCCGTTATGACGGACCAATCAGAGCTACTCCCCGACCCTGTGTCCTGATTTTTCGAGTGGTGGACCCACTACATCGCCCTGATTAGCTGGGAAGCCGCTACTTCCTCATAGAACTCACACAACTATCTTTTGTGGGCGGGGTTACGGGAGCAGAGAGGGGAGGGGTAGTGATGACAGTCGAGATCTCTCTCAGAACTGATGTTTATATCACGACTACCAACAGCAGCTTTAATATCTTAAAAACTAACAAGTCATAAATAAATTCCTCCCCTGTACAGAGTGTGCTGATAGAGAAATGAGCTACTCAGACCTAAACTGTTTTTTTGTACCAGGTTGTAAACATGTTTATTTCTGCTGTAAAGATCGGCTTCTTTGAATGTGGTGCTTCTTGAGCCAGCCTCTAGTGGACACTTGAGGAACTGCAGTTTTTGGCACTTCATCTTTGGCTTCTTATTTCAAGACTGGAGGTTGCCGCCTGGATAAAGCTTAAAAAACTGCTTCCTCCATGTCCCCTTTATGAGCAACGAAGAATCCATCAGCCTCAGATAAATCCAGATTTTGATCCGGTCCTACGTAAGAATAAAAAGATGTCTGTGAATGAACTTGTGTTTCTTTGTTTCTTCTTTTTCCTGCAGCTGTTTTTCCATTTGTCGAGAGAAAGAGTTTTTTCAGAGGACCGGACCCGTTTCTACGGCGCTGAGATCGTCTCTGCTCTAGACTACCTACATTCTGCGAAGATCGTGTACCGAGATCTGAAGGTAAGCCACGCCCCGATCCAGAGTAATCGTCATATCACTGAACCACTGAACTCGATGATGTTCCTCCTCCGTCCACAGCTGGAGAACCTCATGTTGGACAAAGACGGACACATTAAGATCACAGACTTTGGCCTCTGCAAAGAAGGCATCACCGACACTGCCACCATGAAGACCTTCTGTGGGACACCCGAGTACCTGGCTCCTGAGGTCAGAAGTCACAACACACAGAGAACAGAATAGAATCTATCTTTATTGTGCAGACTGATGTTTGCGTTTTCCTGTTTGGATGTTACGTCCATGCTTTGCTGTAAAACGTGAAATTCGTGTGACATCATCATCAGGATGCCGACAGCTCAGCTCGCAAAACAAGAGCGAGCGCTGCAAAGAGCCGAAAAGTGAAAGTGTGTTTTTCATTCTTGACGAGTGTCATAAAGTAGACAGTACACAGACAGCAGAGGCAATCATGCACAACTCGTGGTGCCTTCACTGACCACAATCTATTGTCTGAATGATCAAATGCAGAAGTCCTGTAGAGATGTAGTTCCTGTAACGGCAGTGAAACGTTTCCGCTTTGAACCGCGCTGAATGTCAGACGCAGATTTCACTTCTTCTGGTGTGAGATCCTGAGAGTTATTTTCCTGTTAAGAGGATGTGAAAGAGGATATCCGAGCTGAAATAGAGAAATAACAGTCGCCATGTCAGATCCACGCTGTGTGAAAGCAGACTGTGGGTTTGATTACACGCCATCACATCATGAAATAAAGATGAAGTCTTTTCAGAAAGACTGGGTTTGTTGGTGTCCTCCCTTCGTGGTGGTTTAAAGGTGACATATCATGCAAAATTGACTTTTTAATGGTTCTTTACCTGAAATATGTGTCCCTGTCTACAAACCCCCCGAGAATGAAAAGAATCCATTCTGCCCCTGTTCTGATTTCTCCACCTTTCTGTAAATGTGTGCTGAAACCAGCCGTTTCAGACTTCCGTGTTTTTGTTACGTAACAACAATATCCGGTCTGTCACGGAGTCAGAGCTCGGAGCTTGTTCAGCCCATAGACTGTATAAAATACAACTCAACCCCTCCTCCGTTTTTCATTCCCTGCACACATGTGTGCTAACAAGGAGCTTAGGAGGGAGGCATGCTAGTTGTAGGCTGTCTTAATAAACACAAAGGTCGCTTTGACTCCCCACGTCTGCAGATTTGAAGATATAGTGGATGATTTTTATTTATCATGGATAAGTGCTAGAGCTAATTAGCATAGCCACATAGCTATATGTTCATAGCTGTAGCTGTAGCTGTGTACCAAGACACACGTCGACATACTGATAAATAAAACAACAAGAAACACTAAATCTGTGACCAATGGTTCAGAAAGGTCCTGCTGCAGGCGCCTCTCCGTCAGGATCAGATTCTGGATCAGATTCAGAGGGTTGAAGTAACGCTATCTCTGAGCAGCCGTGTATATTCAGCCAACATGTAAACATTAGATCAACGTGCTGGAGAGCCGAGGCACATCCACTTCCGGAGGGGGCGTGGTCAGAGGGAAAACAGAGTGTTCTCATGAGGAATGAAGAAGAGGGCTTTTCAGGCAGACCAAAATCTGATTTCAAAGTGTTTTTTTGAGCATAAACTTTAAAGACATGTTTTGGGGACCTCTTAGACCAATATATGTTGATGAAAAATGCGTGATATGTCCCCTTTAACAGTAACGGTTCGTCCTCAGGTGCTGGAGGACAACGACTACGGGCGGGCGGTGGACTGGTGGGGTCTGGGCGTGGTGACGTACGAGATGATGTGCGGCCGCCTGCCGTTCTACAACCAGGACCACGAGAAGCTGTTTGAGCTCATCCTCATGGAGGAGATCAAGTTCCCCAGAACCCTGTCGGCCGACGCCAAGTCGCTGCTGTCGGGTCTGCTCATCAAGGACCCCAACAAACGGTACACACACACACACACACACACACACACACACACACACACACACATCCACAAACTACCTGGATGTAAAGGCAGCTGATGATGATACTTTACAACCAATTTAACTAAACATTGTGAGCACAGAATTCAATCAGTCAAGCTTTATTGATAAGGCACCTTTCATACAAAACAAATGCGAATCAAAGTTCTTTACAGCGACTGAAAACAAGAAAGAAGCAGAAATAAAATGTTCAATTATTCTAAATGTTAAAAACTAAAATAGATCGAGCCTAATGCAAACAAACAACAATAAAATATGTTATTAATAATAAGTTAAAGCATCCAAATAACACAAAGAATATAAATAGTTCAGATTAATACATGAATAAAATGTTAAGATAAAGGCATTAAAATATCAATAAAACTGAGTAAAAAAATAATAAAAACAAATTTAATAATGAATGAAATAATAAAAAAAAAACAATAAAATCATTATAAATTATTCAAGTAATAAATATTTGTAATTTCAAAAAAGTGAAAGCATCAATAATAAAAATAAATATAATAAAAACAAGTAGTTGAAAATAAATCAATAAAATAATAAAAACAAATTTAATAATGAATGAAATAATAGTTAAAAAATTAAAGCAATATAAATAATTAAATTAATATAATATTTGTAATTAAAAAAAAGTTAAAACATCAATAATAAAAGTAAATAAATAAAAACAAGTAGTTAAAATAATTTAAATAATTAAAAAATTAATAATGAATGAAATAATAAAAAGCAATAAAATCAGTATAAATAATTAAAGTTATAAAATATTTGTAATAAAAAAAAAGTTAAAGCATCATAAAATAAAACAAGTAGTTAAAATAATTATAATAATAAAAACAAAGTTAATAATGAATGAAATTTAAAAAAAAACAATGAAATGAATATAAATAATTAAAGTAATAAAATATTTGTAATTAAAAAAAGTTAAACCATCAATAATAAAAGTAAATAGAATAAAAACAGGTAGTTAAAAATAAATAAAATAATAAAAACAAGCAACACCTACAAAAAGAAAACAAACGAAGACGACATACATAAAAATAAAAGAAGGGACGGTACGTTGATAATAAAGAAAAGTACAAAAAGATAAATTGTGTTGGATACAGATCCTTGATTAATATACAGAATAAACGAGAGTTAGCATCTTGCAAGTTAAGAAACCTGTAGAAAGGAATATATGAATTATGTTATATGTTGCTTCATCTTTGCAATAGAGCCAGACTGAATGGAGACGTTCATAGTTTACATTAAAAAGTCTCAATATCAGTGTATGTCCGGCCTGCGGTGAGGATTGTATACGGGTACAAAATGAAAGGAAAAGTGCAAAACTGTCAGGTAGAGGAGCGGACCAGGAAGTGAAATGTCTCCTGTTGGAGTCGGTAAAAGTGAAACCAAAGTGCATCAAACACACTTCCTTAAAACAGATCAGTCATGAGGTGTGACGGTTTATTTTTGTACCTTATGAAACAAACAAACCCTGAAAGTCGTCTGAGAGGACTGTCTTAACTTGATGTAAACTTTATGAGGTTCAGACTTATGTAGGCCGGTCTGTAGTCCTGGATCCTGTGTTCCTATCAGCTCAGATTTAAAGGTCATGTGTGAGGTCATACTTCAGCCGTCTGAGGAGGTTCATCATCCATGTTGGCGTTCTGATCCTCTCAGGACAGAGTATGTTAAAGTTTTTAGTCTGTAGTTTTCAGTTTGAGTCTCAAACCTTCGAAACAATCATTTATATTCACAAAAAGTGCAGTCAGACAAAAGTGGCTGCTGGCTGCAGCTAATTTCCCACTCTGATTATCCTGGAGGCGTTTTCTGCCTCTAATGAAGAAAGTGGTGAAAAAAGAGGCTACTGCAGCTTCACACAGCGAACTCACTCACCCCGGCAGAGTTATTTCAGGATCAGTAGCAGGTGGATATTCTGGTTCCATTGATGGAGACTTTGTAAGAGCAGCTTCTGATGTCTGACTTCGACGTCTTCTTCTTCTTCTTCTTCTTCTTCTTCTTCTTCTGCTGCTTTTTTCTGACAGGCTGGGCGGCGGACCGGATGACGCTAAGGAGATCATGCGACACAGTTTCTTTGGCACGGTCGACTGGCAGGACGTCTACGACAAGAAGGTGAGAGCAGGATTTAGCTGCGAGACGTCATCCCGTCTTCAGCGGTAATTTATTCAAACAGCGTACCTGAGATATTCTGGTAGCAGGGTTACCTCATTTTCAAAAGACGTCTGGCTGGGACTCAAAAATAGAACAGAGAAGAAATAAATTACCTCATCTCTGTTTCATTTTAGGAACATAAAGCGGTCCAAACACCAACACGTCCTCTCAACAGAAACATTCTGAGTTTTTTGTGTTTTATTTTAACTTTCAGACTCTGAACAAAGTGTCCGTCAGAGTCCTTCATCCTCGCCTAGCTCTTCACTACCTTCGTCCAGATGTTTTAGGAAGCTTCACCTGACTGAGGCGGAGATGTTTCAGGCTGCGTTCAGACTTCTTTTGGAAAGACTTTAGATTCCATACGGTTTATATGTCCACTTCTTTTACTGTATATAAAGATGGATAACGTCTCCACCTCCTCCTGTTGCACTAAAGTGAAGCCAAAATCCCCCCCTCCAGTCCACAGTGTCACAGATTCTGGTGTGGGTTTGAAGCAGACACTCTAAGTTATGGTGCGTTCAGTGACTCTTGTGTTAGTGTTTGTCAAGTTTCCTCTCACTGTTCCTCCTCGACTCTGATAATCCGGTGCACACAGCGCTGCAGGAGCCTCATTGGTCGACACAGCTGTCATTCATGGCCTTAATATGGAAGAGGGTTTGGGCCACTGATTATTTTAGAAGTCAAACGCTTTTTTTTCTCAGGGTTTAGCCTTTAAGATCAAAGACAGAATTCTAGAATTAAAGGCGGAATTCTGAAATCAAAGGTGGAATTCTTGAATCTAGGTCAGAATTCTGAGGTCAAAGGCGGAATTCTAGAGTTCTATGATCAAAGGCTGAAATCTAGAATCTAGGTCAGAATTCTGAGGTCAAAGGCAGAATTCTAGAGTTCTAAGATCAAAGGTGGAATTCTAGAATCTAGGTCAGAATTCTGAGGTCAAAGTGGAATTCTAGAGTTCTAAGATCAAAGGTGGAATTCTAGAATCTAGGTCAGAATTCTGAGGTCAAAGTGGAATTCTAGAGTTCTAAGATCAAAGGCGGAATTCTAGAATCTAAGTCAGAATTCTAAGATCAAAGGCGGAATTCTAGAATCTAAGTCAGAATTCTGAGGTCAAAGTGGAATTCTAGAGTTCTGAAATCAAAGGTGGAATTCTAGAATCTAGGTCAGAATTCTAAGATCAAAGGCAGAATTCTAGAATCTAAGTCAGAGTTCTGAGATCAAAGGCAGACTTCTAGAATCTAAGTCAGAATTCTGAGGTCAAAGGCAGAATTCTAGAGTTCTGAGATCAAAGGCAGAATTCTAGAATCTAAGTCAGAATTCTGAGATCAAAGGCAGAATTCTAGAATCTAAGTCAGAATTCTGAGATCAAAGGCAGAATTCTAGAATCCATGTCAGAGTTCTGAGATCAAAGGCAGAATTCTAGAATCTTAGTCAGAGTTCTGAGATCAAAGGCAGAATTCTAGAATCTAAGTCAGAGTTCTGAGGTCAAAGGCAGAATTCTAGCGTTCTAAGATCAAAGGCGGATTTCTAGAATTCTAAGTCAGTATTCTGAGACCAAAGCGTAATTCTTAGATAAAATGATCTCAGAATTCCAACAGAAAAGTCAAAATCCTGAAGAAAATGCAGTACAAAAACTAAATTGAATTGGCCCTCTTTCCTACGTCCTACCCCTTTTTTATATCATTAAATGACACATTCAAACTAAAATTGTCTGAATAATGATCACGTGGACATGAATCAGTATGATAAGAACTAACTCTGATTAGAGTCTCCCTCTAGTGGACATTCATGTGAAACAGCATGAAAAAATTAACATGTATCATCTGCACAGCACAGACTCTGCTGCTCGATGCTCTTCTTGTTTTTTTGGAGGTTGTGTAGAAATTGAAACTTTAGAGTAACTGAAGCTTCCTGATGAACTAAATGAAGTAACAGAAATGTTCCTCAGGTTTGTGTCACATCCGTCACTCTCCTGTCAGCTCCATCAAACTCACCCTCTCTTACCTTTGGTCTGTTTCAGCTGGTCCCTCCGTTCCAGCCACAGGTCAGCTCAGAGACAGACACACGCTACTTCGACGAGGAGTTCACAGCACAGACCATCACCATCACCCCGCCGGAAAAATGTAAGGACGTCTTTTTGACTTGTTTAATGAGTACGATCCATTTTTAGATATTTATGATTTCCATTTCTTATCAAAGTGTCAAAACTTCTGCAACACTACTTCCACTTTAAACTTTTCTAGACTGCTTCCAGAAAGATTTTGGTCTATCCCAACAAACGTCCCCCTCAGACTCTTTCCAAACCGAGCAGGTCTAGACCGTACTCTATGTTCTATTATTAACAAAGACCCAACATCAAGACCGGATCAGATCCAGTCCCATCTTCCAGACAGGACTCAGTCTGATCTCATCTTAATCCACCATGAGCAGAGCACTTTGCAGCATTTAGCAAGTTACAGTGGAGAGGACAAACTTCCTTTAACAGGCAGAAACCTCCAGCAGGACCAGACTCATGTTAGACACACATCTGCTGAGACCGTGTTGGAGAGAGGGATAGAGGGAGATGAAGAGAGAGAGAGAGATGATAGTGGGGAGACGGATAGTAGTAGTTGTAGCAGCTGGAGTCTGGACCACGTCCACAGCAGCAGAGATCCAGAGGAACCTACGAGACAAGGGAGCTCAGGGACTCCAGAAAGGTCTAAGAAAAGAGAGAAGAGAGGGAGACCAGAAGAAAGAGAAAGAGGAGAAGAAATGGTGAAGGAAAGGATAGAAGGAAAGGATAGAAGGAAAGGAGGGGTGAGGAAAGGAGACAAAGGATGAAGAAAGATGGAAAGAACAAAGTAAGAAAGAAGGAATGAAGGAAAAAAGGAATGAAAGAAAGAAAGGATGAATAACAGACCCCAAAAAAGGAATCTACAGCAGAGATCCAGAGGAACCTACGAGACAAGGGAGCTCAGGGACTCCAGAAAGGTCTATGGTTAGTAACTTTAATGGGACAGGAAGAGTTAAAGTGAGAGACAGGCAGAGAGAGGAGAGAGAGGGAAAGACAGGATCCCAGTGTGTCAGTCTAAGCCTATAGCAGCATAACTA
Organism: Notolabrus celidotus; assembly: GCF_009762535.1. Classification (NCBI taxonomy): domain Eukaryota; kingdom Metazoa; phylum Chordata; class Actinopteri; order Labriformes; family Labridae; genus Notolabrus; species Notolabrus celidotus. The sequence goes on from NC_048278.1 coordinate 38,122,851, forward strand.
AGACCTGGTCCAAGCCTGATCCAGCTCTAACTATAAGCTTTATCAAAAAGGAAAGTTTGAAGCCTACTCTTAAAAGTAGAGAGGGTGTCTGCCTCCCGGACCCTGACTGGTAGATGAGTCCAAAGGAGAGGAAAGGCTCTACCTCCCATACTACTTTTAGAGATGATGAGCAGGCCTGCATGTTGGGAGCGTAGCGGTCTAGAGGGGGAATATGAGCTCTTTAAGATACTAAGACCTCTAACCCGTCTCTGATTGTCCCCACAGATGACGAGGACGGGATGGACGCGGCGGACAACGAGCGAAGGCCTCATTTCCCACAGTTCTCCTACTCGGCCAGCGGGCGGGAGTGAGCGCTCCGGGCCCGGGCCAGCCAGTATCGCCCCCCCCCATCCGCCGGCCATTCTGAGGAAAACACGTAGCCATTTTAGGAAAAAAGATACCAGTCTCCCCTCTTTTTCTCCTTCTCTGCCTCCTCACAGACGGGGAGAAGTCTTTCTAGGGACTTTAAAAGAGGTTTTTGCACAGTGGGATAGACTCCAGCCGGTCTCCCCACACTAAAAAATAAGTCTCCTACATTTTCAGCGCTATTTACTGCAGAAGGCAATGTTTTTGTTATTTATTTTTCTCTCCGTCAGTGTTACGTCGTCGTCGTCGACCCAGGTTGCATCTTTTTGTTTGTTTGTTGTTTGTTTGTTTGTTTGTTTGTTTGTTTGTTTGTCGTGTCTGCCCCCCTTTTTTTCTTCTTCTTCTTCTTCTTCTTTTGACTTTTTTGCACTTGGTTTGGAAGAGCCGTTTTAGGGAACAAAAAACCAAAAATGTTGCCTTACGTGTGCAGATGTTTCGTATCATACCGACAGGGTGTTTTTTTCTTTGTTTGGGAGAGGGCGGGCGGGGTATCGGGGATGTGAGGGGGTCATTCTTTAGTTGAGAATAAGTGCATGGCTCGTGGTTCACTCTAAAAAAAAAAAAAACAAAAAGAAGAAAAAAAAGTACAAAAAAAGATTTCTTTCTCATCCATTTGCCATGGCAGCGCACATTCCCCCAACCCCATGGCGAGGAAAATCACCGTCTACAGAAAACAGGAGAAAAAACAGAAAAAAACAAACAAAAGAAAAACCAGGAAGTCTGTTTCATCCCCGTCATCGTTGCAGTGTTACTATTTTGCCTCTTTTTTCAGCCCCATGTCTTTTTCTCTCTCTCTCTCTCTCTCTCTCTCTCTCTCTCTCTCTCTCTCTCTCTCTCTTTCTCTCTCGCGCTTTACTCCCCTTCAGTTGGACTTTTATTTTGTTAACAGGAAACACTAAACTGCCAGAAACTGCACAGTTCACTCAGGCGCCACAGAGCACAACCGCGTTCAAACTCAGCTTACCGCTCCAGCTTTCCACAGCCAGCAGGGAAACGAGGCCTTTCTCTGCTCTCTCTCTCTCACCGCTTCACCTCCACCTCCACCTCCACCTCCTCCTCCTCCTCTTCTTCTTCTTCTTCTTCTTCTTCACCTCCGCTCTTCTGTTTCCTCATCGTAGCTGTAGGACTAGTGGAATGGGTGTTTACACAGGGACGTGTGGCTTAATGTATGTATGTAATGTTTGTATGTACTGTATGTATGTGGGACATGGGGGGTCAACTTTATGCTGTCATAGCACACACACACACACACACACACACACACACACACACACACACACACACACACACACAGAATATATCAGACTCAAGTCGGCACTTTTCTCCAGACTGGATCTAATTCCTGACGCTCGAGGTGTGTGTAGCTACTGCGAGCAACTATCGGGTTGTGTTGACTTTGGCGCCCCCTGTGGACAAACAGCACCTCTGATTTCTTTGAAGGTGAAGGTGAAGGTGTGTCCCGTACGTGTGTAAGAAGTGTTTCATGGTGAACCACCTCGTCTGACACCAACCAAGTGATAGAGAGTATCAGCTTGTAAGGGCCTGTGTCCACTGACAGCGTTTTTTTATGCTAGCAGCGCTAACAACCTTAAAGGTGACATATCCTGCAAACTGGACTTTTTAATGGTTCTCTCCCTGAAATCTGTGTCCCTGTCTACAAACCCCCTGAAAAGTCAAAGAATCCATTCTGCCCCTGTTCTGATTTCTCCACCTTTCTGTAAATGTGTGCTGAAACCAGCCGTTTCAGTTTTCAGTGTTTTTCATACGTCACAACGCCATCCGGTCTGTAACAGGAAGTCAGAGCTCGGAGCTTGTTCAGCCCATAGACTGTATAAAATACAACTCAACCCCTCCTCCGTTTTCATTCCCTGCACACATGTGTGCTAACAAGGAGCTTAGGAGGGAGGCATGCTAGTTGTAGGCTGTCTTAATAAACACAAAGGTCGCTTTGACTCCCCACGTCTGCAGATTTGAAGATCTAGTGGATGATTTTTAGTTTTCATGGATATGTGCTAGCGCTAGTTAGCATAGCCACATAGCTACATGTTGGTAGCTGTGTACCAAGACACACGTCGACATACTGACAAATAAAACAACAAGAAACACTAAATCTGTGACCAATGGTTCAGAAAGGTCCTGCTGCAGGCGCCTCTCCGTCAGGATCAGATTCTGGATCAGATTCAGAGGGTTGAAGTAACGCGGGTCCCCACGTACAGAGGCTTCAGTCCTCGTTGCAGAGGTCGCCGGTTCCACTCTCCGCTCCCCACATTTCCTATCTCTCTTCAGCTGTACTATCAATTAAAGGCATAAAAATCCAAAAATATAACTTAACTGCAGTTCCTCGAGTGTCCACTAGAGGCTGGTTCTGGAAGTACCGGACACCACATACACACCCATTCAACAGCAGAAATAAGGTGTTTACAGCCTGGTTCAGAAATGAGTTGCTAATTTCTCTATCAGGGAGCAAATTTTTTCATAACACGGCAATTTCAAAGATATTAAGAGTACGAGTTTTCTATAATTAGAGGTACAGCTGACTTGATTGACAGGCGGGAACACTGTAGCTGTTAGCGGTTAGGCTAAAGCCCCGCCTCTTTACCTCACACTAGCTCCACAGAAGTTAGGTTCAGCATTTCCAATATGGCCGCCGCTGCTTGCGTTAGTGGACACAGGCCCTAACTTAGTTCCTAACTTCCCGACAGTTCTTTGTTCCTCCTTCTTCTGCAGATTGTTTTTCGCTGATTGAAAAGACCAACGGGCCAATATATACTCCAGGGGCAGTAAGAGGATGTTTGAGGTTATTGAAGGTAGGGTAGGTAGTTTTGGCTTCACTGTCGGGGAGCTGTCATGTCATCCATCTTTTTATACAGCCTGTTATGTGGAAAAATGGTCAACACAGCTCAGATGTGGAAAACAAAATCATGCACAGTTATGTTTCACGTGTTGTTACAGACTGAGTAAGTGGCGCCCTCTAGTGGCGTGGAAGGTGAACAACACCCTGCATGTCAAACAGACCACGTTAGATCCGTTCCTGGAGAAATCTGCCGACTTGACCCGGGTTCCCGCACACGTCCAGGAAGGTTTGAAAGACCTCCAAGTCGGAAACGTGTTCTCTGAAGAATCTCTAGAAGTCGATGTGAAGTGACGAAGCAGGTCAGAGACATATGACGGTGTAACATATCCAGATCAGAGTTTGAAATGTGTGGGAACTCTGCACACACACACACACACACACACACACACACATCAACAAAGACTGTTTTTAGATGATAAATCAAGAGTGAAGAACTTTATCAAACATGGACACTAACAGAAACAAGGCTTCCAGCTCCACATGCAGGGGCTCAGTCCCCGTCTATCCTGTCAGTATTGTGATTTAAAGTATTTATACACACACACACACGTTTTAAAAATCTGAGGGTATCAATAAATCACTAATCATGTCACAGATCACGAGAAAACTGAGCCGTGAGACACTCATGAGAGAAGACTGTGAGGACTGCCGGAAAAAAGTCGCCCCCAAAAAAAATCTTCTTGGTGTAAATATGCAATGCCTTTTTTTTTTTTTTCTTTTTTTCTTCTTCTGGATCTTTTGTGACATCTTTCACAAACGAAACATAAACATTTCTGTTTCTGTGTGACAGTTACTTCAAGCTTGCTGAAGAAAAATAGTGACCGAAAAAAAAAACAACAACTCAAAAAAACTGCATCGAGAAAAAAACGTCAAAAAAGGAAGAAAAAAATAAAGACAATGTCAAAAAGCCGGACCCGTACATTGTTTTTCTTTTCTCTCTCTTTGGGACGATACACCGACTTTTTCGTCCATGGAGAAAAAACAAGCCCCGCCCCCCTCCCCCCCCCTGCCTTCCTTTCTTGGACGCCATGGTTACCTGAAAATGATGGACTCCTGATCTTCTGTGTGAGGACACGACTGTACCTGTGGAGTCTGCACTGTCGTCTTCGTCTCCCTTCACGCTCTTGAAAAAGAAAAGAAAAAAAAAAGAGGGACCATGGTGGACTTTTGTTTTTCTTTTCTTTTTTTTTGCAGTGCTGTTTCCATCAGGTTACTCCAATCCCATCATCCTCCTCCTCCTCCTCCTCCTCCTCCTCCTCCTCCTCCTCCTCCTCCTCCTCCTCCTCCTCCTCCTCCTCCCCATGTTTTGTACCATAGTATCTGTTTTATTTATGTTGGTCATTCTAGGCAGTGTTACCTTGTATGTCGTTAAAAAAGGCACCTCTGAAAAGTCGCTAAAGGATGATGATGAAGATGAAAATGATGATGATGATGGTGATGATGATGATGATGATGATGGATGCATTAACTGAAGTCTCTTTTTATTCTTTTTTTTTTTTTTTTTTTTTTTTTTCAATCGTTTGCTTGTTTGTTTTCTTACCAAAACATTAGGGCAAGAACCCAGTAGTGGACTTGCGTTGCCGTGGTAGTATTTATTTTGAATTAAATTAAAAGAAATACATTTCAGGGTTTCTGCTGTCGTGACTCTTTATTTCAGTTAGAGTTTTATTTTGGAGGGGTGATTTCCTGCCCTGAAGAGAGGGGACAAGGGCCCGAACTCAGGCCCAATCTCAATGTCCTCCCTAAACCCTTCTTGACTTAACTGATGTCACCAGGAGAGTGATTGAGGGCTCAAAATGTAGAACTGGAATGGGACAGCACTTTGAGACTTCTCAGTAACCTGCATGACATCACCAGCTCACCTTAGTGATATTAGGAATTATTAATGCACAATTTTTACTTTCCTCAAATTCAAGGCGCTTAAGGGACGACTGACTGTCATGTGATCCAGGCTCTCTCCGTACAGACTGCTTTTAAGATAAGTGACGTGTGGAGAAAAAAAAGTAAATGCACTACACCACCAGACCAGTAGAGGGCAGTAACACAAAGAGGAATGCCCTTCATCACAGATGACACCATAGAAGCAGACGGACAGGCAGGTATCATTATGAGCAACACAACAGTTAGCCTGTTAGCATGAAGAGACTCAGCTGGCGCTGCTTTAGATGGTGCTATATTTCATCACAGATGGAAAAAAAACAATGACTGTGAGTGTTTTTTGGAAAAATTTGAAAAAAATGTGATTTTTTTTTTTTTGAAAAAAAAATTAAAAAAAAATTTGAATAAAAAATTTGAAAAAAAAAAAGTTGACAAAAAAGTTGACTTGGAGCCTTTCGAAAAAACTAATTTTCCTCAAATTGAAATTTGTGCTCCAAAAGCAGAAAACATGATAAAAGAGAAAATTTTGCGCCTGCGGTTAAAAACATGGAAAAAGCAATGAATGAAAATCAACACCAGTAGAGGGCAGTAACACAAAGAGGAATGCCATTAATCACAGATGACACCATAGAAGCAGACGGACAGGCAGGTATCATTATGAGCAACACAACAGTTAGCCTGTTAGCATGAAGAGACTCAGCTGGCGCTGTTTTTAGATGGTGCTATATTTCATCACAGATGGAAAAAACAATGACTGTGAGCGGTTTTTTGGAAAAAATTGAAAAAAAATGTGAAATTTTTTTCTGAAAAAAACTTAAAAAAAAAAAAAATTACGAACAAAAATTTAAATAAAAAAATTTGACCAAAAAAGTTGACTTGGAGCCTTTCGAAAAAATGAATTTCCCTCAAATTTGAAATTGTGCTCCAAAAGCAGAAAACATGAAAAAAAGTGAAAATTTTGCACCTGCGGTTAAAAACATGGAAAAAGCAATGAATGAATCAACACCAGTAGAGGGCAGTAACACAAAGAGGAATGTCCATTCATCACAGATGACACCATAGAAGCAGACGGACAGGCAGGTATCATTATGAGCAACACAACAGTTAGCCTGTTAGCATGAAGAGACTCAGCTGGTCTGTTTTAGATGGTGCTATATTTCATCACAGATGGATTCACTGAATCAACACGTGAGAGGAGATAAGCGCGAGTAGCAAAGACGTTTCAACACGCCTTTAAAATCTAATGCTACATACTACCTCGTAGGTACTGCCTACTGTGTTTGAAGCTAGTCTCTAGTCTGACTGTTCTGTTGGATCTGGTGATCTGGTCTGCAGTACGCTGGACCAGACTTCACTGGATTTCCAGTTTGACTTCCTTCTCCAAGTTTAGAAAATTGACTAACAATGCCTGAAAACAAAAATCTTACCAGCAAATTTGTAATTAAATACTTTTAAATGATGGAGTATAACGCTGAGATTGTGAATTAAGCTTCATGAAACATGAAGTCCAGATGAGACCCGAACACGGCCCCTGGTCTTAAGATGAACAGGGTTCACAAACTGACGTGACTCTCTCGCCCACAGAACAAAATGAACAGTAACTTCAGTCCACTGGGTGACACCAAGATCAAAACTCAAGTTTTATTTAATATTTTTGAGCCATAAGATACAGAAACATAATCAGGGGGTGGGACTTAAGTCTTTTTACAAAAATAACTTCCCTTTATGTAACCACAACAGAAACACTGAAGACAGCGTCAGAACGAGTCCACATGATTACAGGATCAGGCTTCTCCAGCAGCCGGAGGGGTTCATGTTTTCCTCTTCCAACCAGTGATAGTTTCTTTCAGAACCTCTGAACCAGAACCAGTTTAGTCCAAGTGAGATCGGACCCCGGGGCCTCTCAGGTCCAGAGCCAGGTTTGTGGCAGTGTTTATTCAGGTATGGATGGAGGCCAGTCCACGTCCACAGACTGAGAGGAAACAAACACATCACATGAGACTCTGTGTGTTAGGTCTTCAATAACATGCAGAGACAAACATGTTTACAAATCAACAACAACAACGCTCTCAGACAACCGGACGTCTAGAGCACACGATCTGGTCGTTTGTTGGACTTAGACAGGACTTCCACCAGATCCGTGTCCGGTCCGTCTCAGATCGGCACAGTGCGCCCTGGTCTGTCAACGCAGCACGGAGCAGGACCGCCGGACAGCTGGAGTCAAAGTTACTAACCATAGACCTTTCTGGGGTCCCTTAGCTCCCTTGTCTCGTAGGTTTATTCCTTCTTTCTTTCTTTCTTTTTTGCTTCTTTCTTCTTTCTTTCTTTTTTTCATTCCTTCTTTCCTTCTTTCTTTCTTTCTTTCTTTCTTTCATCTTCTTTCCTTCTTTCTTTCTTTCATTCTTTTCCTTCCTTCCTTCTTTCTTTTTTTCTTTCATTCATTTTTCCTTCTTCCTTCTTTCCTTCATTCCTTCTTTCATTCCTTCTTTCTTCCTTCCTTCTTTCCTTCTTTCTTTCCTACTTTTTTCCTTCTTTCTTTCTTTCTTCTTTCATTCCTTCTTTCCTTCCTTCTTTCATTCCTTCTTTCTTTCATTCTTTTTTCCTTGCTTCTTTCTTTCTTTTTTTCCTTCTTTCTTTCATTCCTTCTTTCCTTCATTCCTTCTTTCCTTCATTCCTTCTTTCATTCCTTCTTTCATTCCTTCTTTCTTTCATTCCTTCTTTCCTTCTTTCTTTCATTCCTTCTTTCCTTCTTTCTTTCATTCCTTCTTTCCTTCTTTCTTTCCTACTTTTTTCCTTCTTTCTTTCTCTTTTTTTGCTTCTTTCTTTCTTCTTTCTTTCTTTCTTCTTTCTTTCTTTCTTTCCTTCATTCCTTCTTTCCTTCTTTCTTTCATTCTTTCTTTCCTTGCTTCTTGCTTTCCTTTCTTTCTTTCCTTCTTCTTTCTTTCTTTGCTCTTTCTCTTACTGATTTTGTATTAAGGACTTTCCACAGAGTGTTTTATTCTGAAAATTAACCGGATGTTTTCATCTTGTTTTGGTGAAACCTGACTTCCTGTCCCGCTCCATCTGCTCTGTTGAGATTGATGCGTCGTGCTCCGGCATCCGGCTCAAATAGAAGTCTTGTGTCTCTGATCCGGAGGACTCCGACCTGCCGGATCAGAGACACAACTGGAACGCAACGGAGCGGATCCAGTGGAAGTTAACACATTGACTAGAATAGAAACCTAACAGATCAGAGACGGACCGTACATGGATCTGGTGGGATTTGGCCGTAAGGGTTCAGAAAGGATGTGGCTCTCACCTCCACGTCCAGCTCCAGGATGTCGGTGTCACTCTTCAGAAGCTCACACAGGTTGGGTTTCGTTCGTCCGAAGTCCCCGTGGACGAACTCTTTAATGTAACTGTCGGCTGACGTTGAGGAACTTAATTTTACTTTATGATCAGTTCAGGTTTTACACCCTCTCTCTCTGGGTGAAGTTTGGGGACACTCTAACGTCCCTGCATGTAGTAACTGTTTACATGTATTGCCCCCAAAGATGGTGGACTACTGCTTTGTGAGGATACGTCCCGGCCTGCGTCTTCAGCCCCAGGTGGAAGTGATGAGCGTCCAGGTATCTGGTGTTCATGCTGTGGATGACTCTCTGACGTACGGCCAGCGCCCGCCGGTGTAACACCCTCAGAGGAGTCTTCTGGTCCAGAGTCAGATCCTGACGGGGGGAAGAAGAAAGGCAGAGTGACTCAATAACTCTGCAGACATGAAGAAGAAGAAGAAGAAGAAGAAGAAGAAGAAGAAGAAGAAGAAGAAGAAGAAGAAGAAGAAGAAGAAGAAGAAGAAGAAGAAGAAGAAGAAGAAGAAGAAGAAGAAGAAGAAGAAGAAGAAGAAGAAGAAGAAGAAGAAGAAGAAGAAGAAGAAGAAGAAGAAGAAGAAGAAGAAGAAGAAGAAGAAGAAGAAGAAGAAGAAGAAGAAGACATCGTAAAGATGAACTGCTTCTCGACTCTAAGCGACCTTGATGTCGTCGATGAAGGTGATGTCCTCCTTCTCGATGGGGTTCTGGGTCCAGATGAGTGCCGTGTAGGACTTGGTCTTCTCCTCCTCTCCCTCCTTCATGCGGCTCATGGCCTCTCTGAAGACGAAGAGGTGTCAGTTTGGTGTTGGAGAGTTTTAATGAAGCTGCTCAGTCTGACTGTTTGGTGGTCTCTTACCTCGTAACGATCTGAAGGTCTCTCACTTTGATTTTGTCTGAAGACGTGTTTATGGTCTGAACGGAAAAAACAAGATTACTCTGTGGAGTGTTCAAGAACATTTTCAGAACACAGGACTTCACACTGATCGTCAGCTCTTCCTCTCCTCAGTGGAAACTTTCTGTGATATGCAAGTCATCATTTTTTAACTGAATTTGTTTCCATGGAATTAAAACTGTTTCCACCGCAAGAACTTTCCCCAGGTACCAGGAACCTTTGGGTACTTAGGGCGTTTTTTGACTGCACAAACTTTACCCCGGAACTAGGGACTTGACCCCTGAACTACGTGCGTTTCGACCGGTGGACGGTCCACAGGGTCTAAAAAGCCCCTGCTTGGGGGGGTAGTACTTTTTAAAGGTCTTGGGACTTTCGGTGGGAACATATACAACGGCATTTGTGGAGTTTACACAGCTGTTGAAACACAGAGGGAGTTCCTGGGAATGCAAACTAGTTTAGTTTTTATTAAGATTTCAAAATATCCTCATCAGATATTTAATGATGGTCTAAAGACGTTTATGAGGGATGCATCCGGCTGAGAGTCTCCAGTTAACAGGGTCGCCGTTTAAACCGAAACACCGGCCGATCTCTGCGATCACGGCTTTTTGAGTTCAAAAGGATTTTAAAGCCGTGTTGAAACGTCTTTGCTACTCGCGCTTATCTCCTCTCACGTGTTGATTCAGTGAATCCATCTGTGATGAAATATAGCACCATCTAAAACAGACCAGCTGAGTCTCTTCATGCTAACAGGCTAACTGTTGTGTTGCTTAGAATGATACCTGCCTGTCCGTCTGCTTCTATGGTGTCATCTGTGATGAATGGCATTCCTCTTTGTGTTACTGCCCTCTACTGGTCTGGTGGTGTAGTGCATTTACTTTATTCCCTCCATACGTCACTGGCCTGATTTACACAATCTACCCGGGACTTCAGCCCGCGGTCGAAACGCAGACAACAATGGGGGCACAGGAACCTTTTAGTTCAGGGTAAAGTAGTTCTGGGGGCTAAAAGACCCTGGAACTCTTGTTCGAAATGCACCTTTTGTTGCCTGGTTTTGGCCTTTACCTTGACCTCAACTTCTCAAATCTCAACTTCTTTAGTTTGCAGACTTTTGGAGCTTTTTCTCTTGATTTAAAAACAAACATCAACAGGAGCATATATTAGTTTACAGCATCATTTCTTTGAATTTATTTATTATCTAACATTTTTGGTGTTTCAATTAGATGGTGAGGAATGTGCTGCACTGACTGAAACTTGCTGAAACGTGCAGCAACATGCCAAATTCTAGGAAATACATGACGACGCAAACGTATTGATTGTGTATTTGTAGTTCACTTTCTGTTCATGCAGTTGTTTTGGTTCTTTGCATTACGCTCTGTCCATTTGTTGTTATTGCTTCATGTGTTTTTGAAGTCATTTGCATCACGTTTCCTCTCCGTACAACTCATATGCACAATACAGTCAGAGGGGTCTCATACAGGTCACTGATGTGTGTTTGTGTGTGATTATTCTTGGAGAGAGATGATGACGCTGACCTCCTGCAGCTGCTTCATCTCCTCTTTACTCAGCCTGGATCTGTGAGGATTCAGCAGCTCCATCGCAAACGGGCGACCTGCCGATCAGAGCAAAAAGAAGAAACGACATCATTCCTTCAAGGGACAAAGTATTCTGAGACGCAGATCTTAAAAATGAGTCAAAGTTTGAGTGTATTACCGTTCCCTAGAGTCCGAACATCCACGTCCTCTCGACCGGACGAGGAGAAATTAAACCCTGTGACCGAACAAACAAAGGAAGATGAGTGTAGTTCATCCTTCACTCTGACTCTGCTCTGACAGTGAAGTGTGGACTCACCATCCGCCCTGAAAGACAACAGGATGGGCGCAGCGATCAGCTCCTCCACCGAGGACTCCATCCTCCTCTCTCCATCGATCAGCCAGGGCGTCTGAGGCAGACTGCGGGAGAACTTATTATACCTCCCTGAACGACAGGATCAACGTCAGGACGGAACACAAACCTCACAAACATCAAAATTACTTTCTTTAAAAGCTTCAAATACCCGCCACGAAGACGGACACGTGGAGACACTGGACGTCCTGAGGGCTGCAGCTGCAGGTCGGCTGAGCCGGAGGACTCGGGTAGTGTCTGAAACAGAACAGGGACAGTTTCAGACGAGTGTTCTTCTTAAAGATACAGAGAACGAAGAGATGAATATGATGCTCACTTCAGAAATTTGACGTCAGATATCTTTTCCAGAGCTTTGACCACGGCCATCCTGGTGAACACAGACTGCAGAGACAGAGAGGAAGAGGGTTGAATCAGATGCAGGAGCCTCATTGGTCAACAGAGCTTCCAATCATAGTGTTAATATGGAAAACGACTGGGCCACTGTTTGTTTTTTAAGTTCTACCTTTTTTCTCAGAATTCTGCCTTTAAGGTCAAAGGTTGAATTCTACGATTGAAGGCAGAATTCCAGAATCAAAATCAGAATTCTAAGATAGATGTCAGAATTCTAAAATCAAAGTCCGAATTCTAGAATCAAAGGCAGAATTCTGGAATCAATGTCAGAATTCTAGAATCAAAGGCAGAATTCTAGAATCAAAGGCAGAATTCTAGAATCAAAGTCAGAATTCTAGAATCAAAGTCAGAATTCTGGAATCAAAGTCAGAAATCTGGAATCAATGTCAGAATTCTAGAATCAAAGGCAGAATTCTAGAATCAAAGGCAGAATTCTAGAATCAAAGGCAGAATTCTGGAATCAATGTCAGAATTCTAGAATCAAATTCTAGAATCAAAGGCAGAATTCTGGAATCAATGTCAGAATTCGAGAATCAAATTCTAGAATCAAAGGCAGAATTCGAGAATCAAAGTCAGAATTCTAGAATCAAAAGCAAAATTCTAGAATCAAAGTCTGAATTCTAGAAGCAAAAGCAAAATTCTAGAATGAAAGTCAGACTTCAAACTGAACCACAGGTGACCTCCTCAGTTTCCTCACCTGTTTGTTCTTGGTGGGCTTGAAGCAGTCGGGACATGTTGTCGCTCTGTGGGAGGAACAGAAAAGACAGAAACAACCTTCAGAGATCAGAAACATCTGATCCTCCTTTAACTTCAGGTCAAAGTGACGTTTGAACCCGGACTTACAGGAAGTGACAGTCTGCATCCGTCTCAGGGTGAGTGAACTCCACACCGACCTCGAACATGCTCTGAAATAACAAAGTGATGATTTGAAGTCTCCTCACTTTAAGTGATACCGTCTCCTTCTTTAGAGATACAACCTACCCTGGTAACCACAGCCACGCCCCCCAGCTCCTTTGAGACCTGGCCCTGCATGATCCACTTGAAGGCTTCCTTCACCTGGATGACGTCATCCTTGTCGACGGCGACGCTCTTCTCTCTGAGTGAGTTTAAAGAGGGAAATCAAACAAACCACAGAACACCTGAACGCCACACGCAGCGGTCTCTGAAACACGGACTCACCTCAGTTCTTTCTTCACGTGGAGCCAACAGGAGTGCTGCAGGACGCAGAAATACACGCTACTGTCAGGGGGCGGAGTCAGGACAGGATACAACACGACACAGCAAGATACATTACGACATGACATGACCAGAACTGATCTGATATGACAGGACAACATGATAAGACATGATATGATACTATAAGATAAGTTTCCCAGCCCACAGTAACTCTGATATCATGACACAGTGATTCTGGGATGATGAAGACATGAATAGAGGATGAAGAATCCGAGGAGACTGACCTCTCGGACACAAAGCTGAGCCGGCAGAGACACGGACAGGACCAGAGTATCGAACTCGTACTTCTCTGCTTTCACCGCCTCTGCGATCTGTGAACGTCAACACAAACAACATGAAGCTCACCTGAACGCGTCACACTCTGACACCGCGGTGACGGATTCACACTGAACGCACCTTTACGGCCTGCGGCGAGCCACAGAGCTCCTGGAGGATCCCCAAACACACCACACACACACTCCTCTCTTCATCCCTCACTCTGTCTCCAGCAGCTTCCTCACTGGACTCCAGTTTCACTCTCTTACTGGGGGGGTCTTCAGGCGGCTCCGGCCCCGCTGCATCATGGGATTTGTTGTTCTCTTCTGTGGACTCTTTGCCGTTTTCTGTGTCGCTGATGAAAGCTTTGAGTTCTTCGAGTGTTTCCTGCGGCAGACGGAGAATGAAACAGAGAGGGTCACACACGAAGAGGGAATGACAGCACACACACACACACTCACACACACACACACACACCTGGGGGGGTCGTCTGTACGCAGCCTGAACGCTCACACAGCAGAACCTGAGGACGCAGCGAGCGCAGCAGCCGGCCGTCAGAAGCTTCTGGATGATTGGTTTGTCTTTCTCTTTCAGCGGCAGCATGACTCGACCTGCAGGAGGAACAGGGACGTGTGTGAGGACAGGACTCTGACAAACTTAAACATGCACATCTGTCACTGACAGTATGAGACACTTTAACGCTTCTTTAAATAACTTTGTTTTTCTCTTGTTTTTTGCACTATCTGCACAGTTGTCCCTTTAAATGTCTGTTTACTTCTAAGAGTTCTATTTTTTTATCATATTTACTGTACTGTTTTTTTTATTGTCGTCTGCTGTTCTACTTATTTATGTATATTTTTACTACATAGGAGAATTAGCTTTGTTCTATGTGAATATAACTTGACTAAATCACTTACTGTACTGTAAACATGGCTAAGAGCACAAAGGACCATGGACATTTTCTTTAAAAAATGGGTCCAAAAAAATAAAAATAAAATATAAAATAAATATTAAAAAAAAAAAAAAATTAGATAGACAACACAAAATAAAAGTTAAATAAAAAATAAACACAATAAAATACATTAAATTAACAAAATAAAACTAAAACAATGAATGAAACCAAATAAAGTTCAATAAAATAAAAAACATTAAATGAACAAAAAAAACTACAAAAATGGAATAATACAAATAAAAGAAAAATATGGTTCAAGTAAATAAATAAAATAAAATACATTAAATTAACAAAATAAAATTAAAAATCTACAAAAGTAAAATAAAAAAAACAAAAAACGTAATAAATAACAAATTACAAAAAATTAATTAAACTTAATTAAAAACAACAACTAAAATAAAATAACAAATAATTAAACGAAATAAAATCTAACAAAATATTTAAAAAATATATAAAATAAAATTACAATGAAACGAAATAAAATAAATAAAACTAATAACAGGAAAACCAAATTAAAATAAATTAAAAACTCAACTAAATGAAATAATAAGATGAGACAGAGATAAAGCTAAACATGCAAAATTCAGAGGTGGGACAAAAACCTTTCAGAGAGGCTAACATTAAAATCACAGCTTCTGAAAACTCTTCTCCAAACATCAGATTTAAGAGTTCACAGAAAACCTGAAAACAGACCAAAACACCCGCATGCTGTCTGCACTCTGCTGTAAGCTAAGCTAACTGAGCTAACACTGAGGTTATATGGAGCTCTGATGAAATGACACGAACACAGACAGCTCAGTGAGCAGCTGATAAACAAACACGAGTTTTAAACCCACCTGACACAGAGCTGGATAATTCAAGGAGATATGAATGGATGAAATCAGACTCAGTAACTTGTTAACATGTTCATGAAATCATCCTCACCACTGATTCAGACCAAACAGACTAAAGTAATCGAACAGGATCAGCTGAGCAGAACTCTGTGGCTCTTACAGGATTTAAAACACTACTTTAACAGACTGCAGCTTTATAAACATGATGATTTATGATGTGAGGATGAATAAAAGAGATTATGAGCTCAAAAGAACACAGAAAGAGGTTTCACTCAGATCGGCACTCGATTCCTCTTGTCTGGCTACGTCATCACCGAGCGCCGCGCAGTTTGACAGCCGGGTCCTTCTTCTCTGCAACGGCCGGCGGCTCTCGAAGGTTCTAACAGGGACCGGGTGGAGAATCCTTAATCTGAGTCCATCTGAAGCCGAACCGAGCTGTACAGGTCCCGGGACGATCCAGAACCCTTCTGAAGACTCATCTTCACATTTACCATCGAGTATAAAGTTACGATGCCCGAAGCTAAAGCGGGACTAAGAGTTTCAAACATGAGCAAGTACAAAGGAGGGGCGTATGTGGACCGCGACAAGCCGGCCCAGATCAGGTTCAGTAACATCTCTGCTGCTAAAGGTGAGTCAGAAATTACAGATATATTAAAACTGCTAACAAACAGAGAAAATAAATAACCTCTCTGCTGTTTCTGACTCACTGGGACCTTTCTGCATCACAATGAGGGAGTTGGCTCCAATAACACCAAACCCTGATTCACAAAGTGCTAATTTAACAACCTGTCTCTATTTTAACATTTCCATCACAGCCACAGTCTTTAAATTGTGCTTAATAATTCATGATAACCCACTTTTAAATTCGGCATGCATAACTTCACCACATAATACTTCCTCTTCTTAAATTCTGACTTATTCTGGGCTACAATGAGGCTCAAATGCACGAGCAGAAGGCCCCATTATATGTGATGTTTGTAAATGGGGTTTGGTGCAGAGTGATGCTCCCTCCCTGCAGGATGCTCGTGACTCAACACAATCTCAGAATTTCATTTTCACTCAAAAATAAAGGTTTTAAAAATCTGAAACTGTGTTTCAAAGAGGATGTAGACCCTTATACACAATGTAGTCCAGATCAGATATATATTTGTAAAGTGGTTTTGGATCAGGACCATCAGGACCTTGTTCCCCAAAACAGACAGAATGGAAGATGCGAATAAGATGCTAACTTCAGGGACCGGAAGTAGTATTCTGCTTTGATGCATTGTTATAAACTTAATATTTTTTAATTCTGATTTCCCATTGTTCCTGTCTTAGTCAGACTTGTGAATTATTTATGTGCTTTGTTTATTTCACAATCTGTGGCACCAACAAAAGTACATAAATAAAGTAGAAAATGTCATTTTTTAAGTTGTTTCTGTATGAAAGTGTCGTCTTCTTTCAAAAGCACTTATAAATAATGTGTATGTATTGTATATTTTAGACTAAGGCTCAAGGGAAAGGATAGGAAAGTGAATGTTTGCAGCTTTATGTTGATATTTTAATCATAAATTTGCACCTCTCCAGCCCTGGTCACAAACAAATAACAACATTAAATTCAGATTCCTCACGTTTATAAAAACCTGGATGTTGCGTTGATGATGTTCACTCCACTGATGCATCACCGTCTTCTCTCACAGCTGTCGCAGATGCCATCAGAACGAGCCTGGGGCCCAAAGGCATGGACAAGATGGTCAGTGAACACGTCTCATCTTCAGAATTTAAGGCTCTGAGTCAAACACACACGTGTGTTCCCGAAAGCTGATTTGTTTTCCTTTGTATCAGATCCAGGATGAGAAAGGTGATGTGACCATCACCAACGACGGCGCCACCATCCTGAAGCAGATGCAGGTTCTCCACCCTGCGGCCAAAATGGTACGTTCCACTGAATCATGAACAGCTCTTCATGTATGTCTTTATGAAATGTTCTTTGATTTAATGTGTGGTGTGGTTCCTGTTTCAGCTGGTGGAACTATCAAAAGCCCAGGACATCGAGGCCGGTGACGGCACCACCTCTGTTGTGGTGATCGCTGGAGCTCTGCTGGACGCCTGCTACAAACTGCTGCAGAAAGGTGAGGCAGATATATGAAGCTTCTGTCTGTGCAGGCGTGCTTTGTTCCTCTTGAAATGTTGGAGCTTTAGGTGCATTTGGACCAAGAGTTCTGGGGTCTTTTAGCCCCCAGAACTACTTTACCTGGAACTAAAAGGTTCCTGTGCCCCCATTGTTGTCTGCGTTTCGACCGCGGGCTGAAGTCCTGGGTAGATAGTTCAAATCAGGCCAGTAACATATGGAGAATTTTAAAAAAGTTCCTTCGGTTGAAAACACCTTTAGATAAAGAGAAAGTCCCTCAGGATCAGATAGTTCAGATTCATCCTTCTTGGTTTCTGGATTAGACAAACATACCTGTAAGTTATAAACCTGGACTTCAGTTAGGATGTGATAGCACCTTTAACTTGAATGTGTCCCCCCCTGCCCCCGTCCCCTCAGGTATCCACCCCACCACCATCTCCGAGTCGTTCCAGAAAGCCGTGGACAAAGGCGTGGAGGTTCTGACGGGCATGAGCCGGCCGGTGCAGCTGAGCGACCGCGAGACGCTGCTCAACAGCGCCACCACGTCGCTGTGCTCCAAGGTGGTGTCGCAGTACTCCAGCCTGCTGGCGCCCATGAGCGTGGACGCCGTCATGAGAGTCATCGACCCCGCCACCGCCACCAGCGTGGACCTGCAGGACATCAAGATCATCAAGAAGCTCGGGTGAGGGTCTCTCTCTGATGCTGGTCTCACCGTCTGTGGTTTTCAGCTCTCTTTGATTTTATGATGTTACAAGGAATTGTATAAATGACGCATTATTGTACGTTCAGTGGGACCATCGATGACTGCGAGCTTGTAGAGGGTCTGGTGCTGACACAGAGGGTGGCCAACAGCAGTGTGACCCGTGTGGAGAAAGCCAAGATCGGTCTCATCCAGTTCTGTCTCTCTCCTCCTAAAACTGACGTGAGTCTCCTTAAAACCATCCGCTCTTCAGTCTGCTTCCAAAGGCTGTTTTATGTCCGACTTAATGCAGAGAGAGAATTCATCTTTCCATCTTTCTGTGGAACACAAAAGCTAAACTCTCCCCTCCTCCTCCTTCAGATGGATAACCAGATCGTGGTGTCGGACTACGCTCAGATGGACCGCGTGCTGCGGGAGGAGCGCTCCTACATCCTCAACATGGTCAAACAGATCAAGAAGGCCGGCTGCAACGTGCTGCTCATTCAGAAGTCCATCCTCAGGTACAGCTCACACCAGATCAGATCCACGTCCCTGTGTGTTCCTGTCTTACTCCACATGTAGACCATGAAGGAGTTTTATTCTAACCACAAAGTGTCCTCCTGGTTACAGAGACGCCCTGAGCGACCTCGCCCTGCACTTCCTCAACAAAATGAAGATCATGGTGGTGAAGGAGATCGAGAGAGAGGACATCGAGTTCATCTGCAAGGTGAAAAGACTAGACTAGACTTTTGATCTAGTCTACATTAAGATATAGAGTCTGTGCTCAGAGATCTGGATTATCAGCATGAAAGGGGAGTTCCAGTCTCTGTTTGTAGTCTGAGGAGCATCGACCAATCAGGTTAGCATGCAGAGCAACAGCAGGTGTTCTAGAATTCTGACATCATCAAAGACATAATTCCAGAATTCTGTCTTTGATGATGTCAGAATTCTAGAACTAATGGAACATTCTGAAAATAAAGGGTCAGACCTAATCCTCCTAACCCGCCTTCATAGACCTCCATTCAACAAACAAACATTGTAGACGTAGTTTTCTTCTCCTCTTGAGGACAGACCTGACAAAGCTTTTTACTTTCAGCTACAACTAACCTGTAATTACAGATTCTGATTCAGAGACATGTTGAATCTGGATCTCAGGGGTCTGGGTTTTAGTCTGAGATGGGTTCTGGTCTCTGTCTGTAGTCTGAGTAGTATCGGCCAATCAGGTGTCGGCAGGAAAAACAGTCTGTATGGAGAGCAACAGCAGGTGTTCTAGAATTCTGACTTTGGAGGAGGAAAGAGGAAAGGAGAGGAAATGAGAAAGAGAAGGATGAAAATTAGGAAAGAGGAGAAGAGGTGAGAAAAAAAGAGGACAAGATGTAAGACAAGAGAAGAGGAAAGGAAAGAAGAGAGGAGGGGAGGGGAGGTGGAAAGAGGAGAGGAGAAGTTTGGAAGGAAAGTGGGAATAAGACGGTGAAAGAAAAGAGGAGAGAAGGAAAAAGGAAGACAGAAGGAGGAGAGAAAAATGAGTTGAGAGAGAGGGGAAGAAAGAAAGAAGAGAGCAGAGGAGGGAAGAATAAAGGACATGAAAGAAAAAAAGGAGAGGAAAGGAGGAGGGGAGAGGAAGACAAAATTCTGGAATTCTGTCTTTGATGATGTCAGAATTCTGTCTTTGATGATGTCAGAATTCTGTCTTTGATGATGTCAGAGTTCTGTCTTTGATGATGTCAGAATTCTGTCTTTGATGATGTCAGAATTCTTTGATGTCAGAATTCTTTGATGTCAGAATTCTTTGATGTCAGAATTCTTTGATGTCAGAATTCTTTGATGTCAGAATTCTGTCTTTGATGATGTCAGAATTCTGTGGTGTCAGAATTCTAGAACAAATGGAACATTCCGTCAAATTGCACATGACAATATTCTCATCAGTGTTGCAGAATAATTTGAGGTTTAATTTGTCTTTTCATACTAATAGAGGATTATTAAAAACACTTTTTGACGTGATGAAACTGCAGAATCTGCATATTGAAGCCTTGGTGTTAAATATGACATCAAGACGATCGTAATCCATCCTCGTTTCTCTAAACAGTCTTCGTTTAACGCCCGAGTGAAGAGTTTTTGATTGTCCTACATGTTCATACCCAAAGCTGTAGTCAATATCACTTTGTCCACAAGGGGACGCCAAAGTCTTCCTCACAGGAGCTTTCATTAACGGTCTCTCCTCTCCCCTGCAGACTCTCGGCACCAAGCCCATCGCCCACATCGACCACTTCACTCCAGAGATGCTCGGCACGGCAGAGCTCGCCGAGGAGGTCAACCTGGACGGCTCGGGCAAGCTGGTGAAGGTACGACTCCCAGACATCCTTCTGTAATCTTCAGGATTAAGATACAAACAAGTTTTAAAAACACTCTGGTTCTGAGAAACTGACTCTGTGGTTTTGGTTCCAGATCACAGGCTGCGCCAGCCCTGGGAAGACGGTGAGCATCGTGGTGCGAGGCTCCAACAAGCTGGTGATCGAGGAGGCCGAGCGCTCCATCCACGACGCTCTGTGTGTCATCCGCTGCCTGGTGAAGAAGAGGTCTGTTTAAAACTCAAAGTCTCTTCAAAACATTCGTCACTTTGACCTCCGACAAAGGCGCTCCTGCAGCTGTGAATCCTGCGGGAGCGTAACGACCGGAGGAACAGTAAAGTGGACGCTCTCTTTTTATCATCGGGTTGTTTCAGCAACTCGATCGAGGAGCGTTCACACATTACATCGACCCTTTAAAGACTTTAAAGAAGGATATCTGATATTTGTTCTAGTCTCATGGACTTGTTGCAATAACTGACTTGTCTTGTCCTCAGGGCTCTGATAGCCGGCGGCGGCGCTCCAGAGATCGAGCTGGCGGTGCGTCTGGCAGAGTACTCGCGCGCACTCGGCGGCATGGAGGCGTACTGCGTGCGGGCGTACAGCGACGCCCTGGAGGTGATCCCCTCCACGCTGGCTGAGAACGCCGGTCTGAACCCCATCTCCACCGTGACGGAGCTCCGCAACAGGCACGCTCAGGGAGACAAGGTGGCCGGCATCAACGTCCGCAAGGTCTGCTCTCCTCCTGAGTTGATGTAGTAACAGGAGACTGTCTGACTCTCCTGATGTTACGACTTTGATAAAGACGTGAAGACACTGACTTGTTCTCTCTGTTACAGGGAGGAATCTCCAACATCCTGGAGGAGCTGGTGGTTCAGCCTTTACTGGTTTCCATCAGCGCTCTGACCCTGGCCACAGAGACGGTCCGCAGCATCCTCAAGATCGACGACGTGGTACGACTCAGCATTTTTATGGAGTGAACAGAAAATCTATCTGTTCTTAATCTGGGTCTGATCATCCTCTCTGTCTCGTTCCAGGTGAACACCCGATAAGAGATTCCCGTCTGTCCCGTGAGTTCTGTTCTAAGCCTGCTCGTACCGTGAGGGATCAGAGGACATCGGTCCGTTCAGATTTCCACTGTAGTTGTTACGTTGCATAATTTAATAAACAAGGCTTGTCTTTTTTTTTTGTTGACACTCCATGCTGTTGCCCGTGTGATTCTTTCACCCTCTTTAAGAGTCTTATTTGTGTGTATGGAAAATGTTTTGGAGGAGCTCTGAGGGAGGAGGGGAGGGGTTAGACGGAGTCATGAGGAAATGCTACATTCAAATTCATGCTAGTTTTCCAAGACTGCCAATCCCAGCTTTAAAGCATGCGCCCCATGTACAGAAGCTGTAGTCCTCGGAGTAGCGGTCGCTGATTTGACTTCCGGCCCTCAACCGTTTGCTGCATGTCCCCCTCTCCACTCCCTTGTTTCTGGTCTCTCTATAGCTGTCCTTTCATTAAAGGCAAAAATAAACATCTAAAATGAAAAAGTCACATATAATTACAAAACAAACAATACTGTCCAAATACTACAAACATTATAGTGTCCAAAATGTGTTTTATTCATGTGTATTTTTTAACACAACAGGGTGACAAAATTAAAATATTCTGGACTTTAATCTTTTTTTTTGTGTGTGTGTAATTCTCTTTTTATTGAGATATCTTGTCATTTTTATTACACTAACAATACATCTTAAAAACATGAATATTTCTTAATTTTTTAGTAAAACAAAATGCGTATAAAGTAAATAAAAAAATAAATAAAAAAAAACTGATAATAGGATGTCGTTACACATGAAAAAATATATCCAAATATCTCAATTCTAAAATCATTTTTCTTTTTTCAGTCATATACACTGCAAAAACTCAAAATCTGACCAAGTGAAATATTCTCATGTTAAGTCTAAATGTCTTCTCCCACTTAATTTAAGATACATTTACTTCACAAGTACTTTACATCTTAAATATCTTGTTCAAACAATCTTGAAATGATCTTGTTTTGAGTCGTAATTTAGAAGAAACAAGGTTTATTTAACATTTCACATATTTTTCAAGCTGAGATCTTATTTGTAGAAGATGGATAATCTTGATTTAATACAAACACTTTACTTGATTTGAGGAAATTACTTTTATTGAACAATCTATCAGAAAACAACTCAGGTGATAAAAGAAAGAAAGAGAATTTGTTTTTTTAAGGGTGGGTTTCAGTTTTCAGACACTGTCTCTTTAAATCAGATATAAATCTTCCTCCTCAAACTCCATGCACACAATGAAACAGCTCCTTTAGAGCAGAGCTGTCTTCTCCTAAAGAACAACATGACTGAATATTAGTATATCCAGCTCACTATGAGAAGACATTAGATCTCAACATGAGACAATTCAACTTTGTCATCTTATTTCAAGAACAAGATGGTCTTAAACCTAGAGAAGTGCTGCTATAATACAACTCAGATTAAGGTGAATATATCTCAAATGAAGAAGTTGACATGAAATGTATTAGTGCAGAAATATTTTTTTGGGTGAAAAAATACTAATTGTTATCATTCCTGTCTTATTCTGAGACACTTTAAAATACTGGTAAAATATTAATTAAATATTGTAAATAAAGGGGTTAGGGTTAGGATTAGGGTTAGGGTTAAGATTAGGGTTAGGGTTAAGATTATGATTATGATTAGGGTTAGGGTTAGGGTTATGATTAGGGTTAGGGTTAGGGTTAGGGTTATGATTAGGGTTAAGATTAGGGTTAGGGTTAGGGTTAGGGTTAGGATTAGGGTTAGGGTTAAGATTAGGGTTAGGGTTAAGATTAGGGTTAGGGTTAGGGTTAAGATTAGGGTTAGGGTTAGGGTTAGGGTTAGGGTTAGGGTTAAGATTAGGGTTAAGATTAGGGTTAGGGTTAGGGTTAAGATTAGGGTTAGGGTTAGGGTTAGGGTTAGGATGAGGGTTAGGGTTAGGGTTAAGATTAGGGTTAGGGTTAGGGTTAGGGTTAAGATTAGGGTTAGGATTAGGGTTAGGGTTAGGGTTAAGATTAGGGTTAGGGTTAGGGTTAAGGTTAGGGTTAGGGTTAGGGTTAGGGTTAGGGTTAAGATTAGGGTTAGGGTTAGGGTTAAGGTTAGGGTTAGGGTTAGGGTTAAGATTAGGGTTAGGGTTAGGGTTAGGATTAGGGTTAGGATTAGGGTTAGGGTTAAGATTAGGGTTAGGATTAGGGTTAGGGTTAGGGTTAGGATTAGGGTTACGGTTAGGATTAGGGTTAGGATTAGGGTTAGGATTAGGGTTAGGTATAGGGTTAGGATTAGGGTTAGGGTTAAGATTAGGGTTAGGATTAGGGTTAGGGTTAGGGTTAAGATTAGGGTTAGGGTTAGGGTTAAGATTAGGGTTAGGGTTAGGATTAGGGTTAGGGTTAGGGTTAGGATTAGGGTTAGGGTTAGGGTTAGGGTTAAGATTAGGGTTAGGGTTAGGATTAGGGTTAGGATTAGGGTAAGAGTTAGGATTAGGGTTAAGATTAGGGTTAGGATTAGGGTTAGGGTTAGGGTTAGGGTTAGGGTTAAGATTAGGGTTAGGGTTAGGATTAGGGTTAGGGTTAGGGTTAAGATTAGGGTTAGGGTTAGGATTAGGGTTAGGATTAGGGTTAGGGTTAAGATTAGGATTAGGGTTAGGATTAGGGTTAGGATTAGGGTTAGGCTTAGGGTTAGGGTTAGGGTTAGGATTAGGGTTAGGGTTAGGGTTAAGATTAGGGTTAGGGTTAGGGTTAAGATTAGGGTTAGGGTTAGGATTAGGGTTAGGGTTAGGGTTAGGATTAGGGTTAGGGTTAGGGTTAAGATTAGGGTTAGGGTTAAGATTAGGGTTAGGGTTAGGATTAGGGTTAGGGTTAAGATTAGGGTTAGGGTTAGGGTTAGGGTTAAGATTAGGGTTAGGGTTAGGGTTAGGGTTAGGGTTAGGATTAGGGTTAGGGTTAGGGTTAAGATTAGGGTTAGGGTTAGGGTTAGGGTTAAGATTAGGGTTAGGATTAGGGTTAGGGTTAGGGTTAAGATTAGGGTTAGGGTTAGGGTTAGGGTTAGGGTTAGGGTTAAGATTAGGGTTAGGGTTAGGGTTAGGGTTAAGGTTAGGGTTAGGGTTAGGGTTATGGTTAGGGTTAAGATTAGGGTTAGGGATTGGGTTAGGATTAGGGTTAGGGTTAAGATTAGGGTTAGGATTAGGGTTAGGGTTAGGGTTAGGGTTAGGATTAGGGTTACGGTTAGGATTAGGGTTAGGGTTAGGGTTAGGGTTAGGGTTAGGATTAGGGTTAGGCTTAGGGTTAGGCTTAGGGTTAGGGTTAGGTAAGCAGAACCAGAATCAAACTCAAGCAAACCCAACCAGTACCCAAGCAGACCAGAACCGAACCAGAACCGAACCAGAACCGAACCAGAACCGAACCAGAACCGAACCAGAACTGAACCGAACCTGAACCAGAACCAGAACTGAATCAGAACCGAACCGAATCAGAACCGATCCGAATCAGAACCGAACCTGAACCAGAACCGAACCAGAACCGTACCAGAACTGAACCTGAACCAGAACCAGAACCAAACCGAACCGAACCGTAACCAGAACCGAACCTGAGCCAGAACCGAACCAGAACCGAACTCAAACAAACAGAACCAGAACCAAACTCAAGCAAACAGAACCAGAACCAGAACCAAGTTAAGCAAACAGAACCAGAACCAAGTTAAGCAAACAGAACCAGAACCAGAACAAACTCAAGTAAACAGAACCAGAACCAAACTGGAGCAAACATTATTAATGTCCTCATGGTGGGCTTGGATGGTCTGATCCGGTTTCTCCTCTCAGTGAGTAATTGCACGGTCTTTGAGAAGAACCCTAACCCTAACCCTCTCAGAAGGAACAGATGAAGCCACGATACACAGCCTCCCCTCCATCACCTGTATCCTATATCCTCACATGTGATTGGCCGCATGGCCGCCATGCTGACCAATCAAAACAAAGTTCTGCTGTGAGCAGAGCTGGGGCTGAGCACTGAGAGAGCTAAGCAGGGAAAGGAACAAACTGGGAGCCGGCTCTCTGGATGTGATTCACTATAAAGCATCGACTCTCAGAGCCGCAGCTTTTGATCATGACATCACTGATGTGTTTAATCTGTGTTACAATTATGAGGGGGTCCTTGGACAATTTTCTCACCTGTAAGGGGTCACTGGCTCCAAAAAGTTTGAGAGCCCCTGCTCTAGCGGACACTCGAGGAACTGCAAATTTTAACACTTCAGCATCAGCTTAATTTCTTGGGTGTGGATTCAGTACTCAAGTATTAAGTATTACCAGTCTAAAGTTTGGACACACCTTCTCATTCAATGGTTTTTATTTATTTTAATTATTTTCCACATTGTAGATTAATACTGAAGACATCAAAACTATGAAATAATCTGGTTTTGCCATAATCTGGATTACAACAGTAGTCAAATAGGACTATCCATTATGTACTAACCCTACCTCTGAACAACACAACTGATGGTCTCAAACACATTAAGAAGGAAAGTCATTCTACAAATGAACTCTTGACAAGGCTCATGTTAATTAAAAACCATTCCAGGAGACCCCTTCATGAAGCAGACTGAGAGAACCCATTCCAGGAGACCACTTCATGAAGCAGACTGAGAGAATACCAAGAGTGTGCAAAGCTGTCATGAAGGAAAAAGGGGGCTACTTTACAGAATCTAAAATATAAAACATATTCTGCTTTGTTTAACACTTTTTAAAAATTTAATAATTCCATATATGTTCTTTTATAGTTTTGATGTGTTTGGTATTAATCTACAGTGTTTACAATAATTAAAATAAATACAAACCCTTGAATGAGAAGGTGTTTACAAACTTTTGTCTGGTAGTGTATATTTTTTAGTTATTATTCAATGTTAATTTAGTTATTGTTTCTGTGTTTTTGTGATGAAAAATACTAAATTTTAAGTTAAAGAAAAAAAAAACTAATTTTATTCTCCCGCCCCATGACGTCACTTCCGCCCCACCCAAGCTTGGCCCCGTTGCTAAGGAGCCAACCTGCAGCTTGGATACGCACCCAGAGTTTCAGCACGCGGACAGCGACACTTTTATAACCTCGTTTAACTTCAAGACCAGACCCAGACCAGGACCTGAAGCGGACTGACATGTCCGACCCGCACAGGACCAACGTCCTGGTCACCTCGTGCCTGAAGACCCCGGTGGACCCGCACACCAAGGCGCCGCTAGCCTCCTACGAGAGGGAGCGGGTCCTGGTCCTGCCGTACACCGACAACCGGGACTACGAGAAGGAGGTAAGACCGGCAACTGAGGGAGGAGGTGGATCCAAGATGGCGGCGGTTAGACACAAGAGTGACGTGACGCTTCAGCTCGACCGTTACAACCAGGTTCAGGACAGTTCAACTTAAAACCTTACTTAATGCAGAATAACAGACAGATATGAGACAACAAGAGGAAAATACTTTATTATAACTTTAATATTTATTTATTTATGTTGTTTTTACACCAAACTATGAAGATTAATGCTGAAAAAACAACTTTAATTTGACTTTACGCCATTAAAACTGCTTTAATGTGATTTTAAATGGATTTTTTTGCTCCTTTCTAATGCTGTAAAATATATTCAAGCAATACATTTAATTTTAAACATCCACCTTGTGTTAAAACCACAAGAAAACTCACTTTAAATTAGTTCCCTGTATATCCAAAAATAGCTGAATTATAAAAAACCCTTTAAATGTTTTGTGTCCCTTCCTTTAATAGTACATTTCTGTTTTATTATAACTTTAATGTTTATTTATTTTTGTTGTTTTACCACTTAACTATGAAGATTAATGCTGAAAAAACAACTTTACTTCGACTTTATGCCATTAAAACTGCTTTAATATGCTTTAAAAGGGAGTTTTCTGCTCTTTTTTAACGACATAAAATATATTGAAGCAATACATTTAATTTTAAACATCCACTTTTTGTTAAAACTGCAAAAAACTCACTTTAAATTTGTTCCCTGTATATCCAAAAATAGCTGAATTATTATAAACCCTTTAAATGTTTTTTTCCCCTCTTCTTTAATAGTACATTTCTGTTTTAATATAACTTTAATGTTTATTTATTTTTGTTGTTTTAACACCAAACTATGAAGATTAATGCTGAAAAAACAACTTTACTTTGACTTTATGCCATTAAAACTGCTTTAATGTGATTTTAAATGCAGTTTTTTGCACCTTTATAGTGCTGTAAAATATATTCAACCAATACATTTAATTTTAAACATCCACTTTGTGTTAAAACCACAAAAACACTCACTTGAAATTAGTTCCCTGTATATCCAAAAACAGCTGAATTATAAAAAACCCTTTAAATGTTTTGTTTCCCTCCTTTAATTGTACATTTCTGCTTTAATAGAAGTATTTTAAAGTTTTGTTTCCCTCCCTTTGAAATTAAAATTCTGTTTTAATAGACGTGTTTTAATGTTTTAGGTTAACACAGACTCGGTCCCTGATCTGGTCCTGCTGACAGTTCCAGGTCAGTCTGCGTGGTGGAAAGCATTTGACCCGTATAATTTGTTGGCAGGACTATTTTTGGACTTCTGTCTTGAAAAGCTTACAGGACGCCACATTGGGTTCATAATCCCAAACAATTAATTACCCCTCGTCTGCTCTCCTCCCCTCTGCAGTTTTTCAGTTTCAGGGATGTTTGTGACAAACACCTGACACCTGACATGATGCAAGGTGTGTGTGTGTGTGTGTGTGTGTGCTGAGCTCTTTGGTGGTAAGCCTTCCTTTTGTGCTTCACCATATGGCCCACGTCACGGCTGCAGCAGGGTAATAGGCTTAGTCCTGGAGGAGACTGGGTGCTGCTGAGCAGGGTGGCTCTGCTCCAGGAGGCCTGGCAGTAAAAAATATGCATAAAACAAACACATATGTTGAAGGCTTCATCAAACTTTATAAAGAAAGCATGAAAAAGTTCAACAGAGCACACATGAGGTCATGTTCTGTTGAATCAGTCGAGGCGACTTCCCCGCTTCAGATTTGGACAGAAAGTGATCACTGATTAGAAAATGAGATTTAAATTACTCGTGGCCTTTTCAGCTGGAGTACGAGGACTCGGGCTCTGATTACTGCGATGAGGACCGTCTGGGGAAGGACGCTCCTCTCATGTTGACGGACTTCAGAGCAGCAGCAGGAGGAGACCGCCTGGACCTGAGCGAGATCTTCTTCTCCAACGAGGAGTACTACAGCAAGCTGGAGGAGCTGAAGAGGGCTCACCTCCGCACCATGGCCGAGCTGGAGAGCATGTACCGGAGGAAGCTGCAGCTCAAGTCCATGGAGCCTCTGGACATGGCAACGCTGGAGACGGGGCACAGGTAGGGGTCAGGGTTTTCTCAATGCCTTTGTGTCTTTAACGCTTGACACAACAAAATATGGGAATCCACAATCTTACTTTACTTTGCCTATAGGGGGCGCTACATTAAGACTCAAATCTACCACTCAGACTGTATCTGTACGGCACTTTGGATGAAACTCAAAGAGGTGGCATTATGCTGGTTTCAGGCTTTATATCCTCTCTCTGATAGTTCTGTAGGAGCTCTGTAAACCCTTATATCAGCCTCCAACTGAACCGCTTCAATTCAGCTACTGCCTCTTTAAGGAGCATCAAAACACTACAGAACCCAACACTCCAGAACCCCCTCTTCTTTTTCCCCCATGCAACAAAGTCCTGCTCTTTGAGTCAACCTGTGTTTCTCTATTTAAACAGACAAAATTATAAAATATGGCCGTATTTTTTGGGACACCAAATCTGAAGTGCTTAATTTCAGCCACTGTTTCTTTTACCCCTTCTTTTCGACCGAGGCAGTTTCAGGGCCGGTTCGGAGCCGGCGCTCAATTGAGTTTTCATGTTTGGACTGTGAGTAAACCGGCTCCCGCCCGGGTAATCTGGTTCCAGATCGGCTCCAACTCTTTCCTGGTCTAGAACCGTGAACCGCTTACATCAGGGGCGGGATTGCTGTGATCAAAAACACAAACCAAACGTGTTTCCTCCATCGTCCTGCAGTGAAACAATAAAAGAGACTAATAGATTCCAAGGCAGAGCAGTGGTCGGCTGAGGAGACAAGTTGTCGTTGTCTGCCATCGTTGTTGTTGTGAGGGAAAGTTTGCGCTAGAGCTGCTGGGAAGAGCGGTCATGTAAATCTGACGTCATGACGTGCCTCTTCCACGGGCTCGGGCAACCAGCTCCGAACCAGCGCGAGCACCAGCCCTGAAATACAACCCGGTTCATGTTGGTTGAAAAAAGAGGTATTTAAGGCCTCCCCAGTATTCCAGAACCCAGCACTCTGGAAGCCTTCTCCACTGTTGCTGTACTACAAAGTCAAGTTTAATAAATATGGCTGTATGTTTTAGACCCAAAATCTTAAATGCCTCATTTCAGCTACTGTCTCTTTAAGGCCTCCCCAGCACTCTGGAAGTCTTCTCCACTGTTGCTGTGCCACCAATTCAAGTTTCCCTATTTAAAAGGAGCAAATTCGGAACTATGGCCGTATGTTTTAAACCCCTAATCTGAAACATTTAATTTCAGCTCCTGTCTCTTTATGGCCTTCCGCAACCCAGGACTCTGGAAGCCTCCTCCACTGTTGCTGTGCTACAGAGTCGTGTCTCTCTATTCAAAATGACAAATCATGAAAAAAGACTGTCTATTTTGGACCCCACATATTTAACACTTAATTTCAGCCACTGTCTCTTTAAGGCCTTCCAGGCACTCAAGAACCCAGCATTTCAGAAGCCTTCTCCATTGATGCCAAGCTACAAAGTCAAGTTTCCCCCATGTAAAACGACAAATTATTAAACTTGACCGTGTATTTTGGACCCCAAATCTTAAACGCTTAATTTCAGCTACTGTCTCTTTAAGGCCTCCCAAGCATTCTGGAAGCCTACTCCGCTGTTGCCAAGCTACAGAGTCATAGCTCTCCCTGTAAATCAACAAATTATGAAACTTGACCGTGTATTTTGGACCCCAAATCTGAAGCTACTGTCTCTTTAAGGCCTCCTCAACATTGTTTGTCTCTGTCTCTCAGGACAGAAAGGACAGCACTAGATTCTGATAGCTAGTGCTTCATAATAATAACAGTTATTGATGTTTTCTTTTAGGCTCATGTGGACGAACAGCAGCCCCGCAGCTTCTCGTCGTCTGAGGAAGTCGTACTCAGCGTTTGAGCTCAGGAGAGGCTCGGGACAGTCCGACTCCTCCGACGAAGAAGATGAAGCTGCCAGTAACTACGTGGAGAAAGGTCTGCTGTTCTCTCCCAAAGAACACATCAAGAACATGTGGCAGGACTTCAAACTGTCCCCTCACAACCGCTGCCTGTCCTCCTCCTCGGTGCACAGCCTGCCCTCCGACCAGAGAGGGAAAGGAAAGAAGAGGTCCGGGCACAGAGACAGGGAGCAGGATCTCCTCAAACACAGAGTGACTATACCCAAACCTTTCCGCATGATGCTGCGAGAGGCCGAGAGGAGGAAGCACGGCGTAAAGACGCGCTCAGAGATTGAGCTGGAGAACGCAGACCTGAGGCGACAGCTGGAGGAACTGACAGAGTGCCAGAGGAAGTTCAGAGCGAGCCCAGTACCAGCTCACGTTCACCTCCCGCTTTATGAGGAGCTGCAGGAGAAGAACCAGGAGCGGCGCAAGTCCCTGAGAGAGCGAGAGGATCAGCCTCATCGGAGCACCCAGAAGCCTTTCAGCTTCCTGGAGAGGGAGCGGCTGAAGAAGGAGCAGAAACAGCTGCGTCAGACTCAACAATTGGAGCAGGACAAAACCAAACCCTTCAAGGCCAAGCCCGTGCCCAGGTCTGTGTACGCAGCAGCATCAGGGGAGCACATGAAGGAGGAGCAGCTGTACCGGTCCATCAAGATCCAGATGAGAGCTCAGGAGATGCTGCACAGCTCTGCGATGCCTCCCAGCATGCTCGCACGACGACTCAGCGACCGCAAGAAGAACAAAGACGGCGGAGCAGCCGGAGGGGCGGACGACTTCTCCCATACACCCCAAATCAACAAGGAGGTGCCGGACTTCGACGCCAGTTACAGACGATTCAAGAAACACCTGGAGAAGCAGAAAGAGGTGAGACCCACCACCGCATGTGAACCCTTTGAGCTGAGGACGTCACAGATCCCCTCGCACCGGGATCGCATCCTGGCCGACATCGAGAAGGAGCAAGGTAGCCCTCGGTTGATACGATGGCCGCACATCAGCCCCGGGTCAGCTCGGACGCCGAACTCCAGCCTCTGCTCGTCACTCTCCGGCAGCCTGGAGGTCCTGCCCACCAAAGTCACAGACGCCACAAAGAAGAGACATGAGGCCGTGAGGTACCGTTTAAGGGCTCCAAAGTCTTCCACCATTCTAGTCGAGATGTTAAGAACCTCAGAACTCTAGTTTCTTGTTCCAACACAAAGACCTCAACGTGCCCCGTGTCCCCCCTCCAAAGGAACTCCTTCTCCCAGCATCCTCCACACCCACTCCAAAGTGTTCAGCCCCCCCATAGCCCTTATCCTTCCCCAAGTCCCCACTCTGTCCAACCCTTCCTGCATCTGTGACCACATTGTCTCCCTGAGTAGAAAGGTCCTGGAGCAGAGGAAGAAGGCCGAGGAGGAGGAGGAGCGGCGTAGGGAGGGGCAGAGGCAGAGGGAGAAGAAGCTGCAGAGGGTGGTGGTGAAACGCGCCCAGGCCAACGACCCCCACCAGGCGCTCTCGCAGACGCAGCACAACAAGCTCAAGGAGTTCAGGTACGCTTTAAACCGGCAGGACCGCACCGTGAGCCCAGCTGTTGTTGGTGCTGGAGGAAGATAAGTCATTCTTTGTCCCCTCGCAGGAAACAGGAGCGTCAGCGCAAGAGGGAGTACCAGCAGGAGATTAAGGAGATGAAGCAGAGGGTGAAGGGGAGGCCGCTGCTGTTGGAGCAGGTTGCACAGGTGAGCAAAATCAACACTTATAGACCGTGTGACCTCTCTCGATTAAGGTGCATTTCAACCAAGAGTCCTGGGGTCTTTTAGACCCCAGAACTACTTTCCCCTGAACTAAAAGGTTCCTGTGCCCCCATTGTTGTCTGCGTTTCGACCGCGGGCTGAAGTCCCGGGTAGATTGTGTAAATCAGGCCAGTGACGTATGGAGAAAGAAAAAGTAAATGCACTACACCACCAGACCAGTAGAGGGCAGTAACACAAAGAGGAATCGACACCATAGAAGCAGACGGACAGGCAGGTATCATTCTGAGCAACACAATAGTTAGCCTGTTAGCATGAAGAGACTCAGCTGGGCTGTTTTAGATGGTGCTATATTTCATCACAGATGGATTCACTGAATCAACACGTGAGAGGAGATAAGCGCGAGTAGCAAAGACGTTTCAACACGGCTTTAAAATCCTTTTGAACTCAAAAAGCCGTGATCGCAGAGATCGGCCGGTGTTTTGGTTTAAACAGCAACCCTGTTAACTGGAGACTCTCAGCCGGATGCATCCCTCATAAACGTCTTTAGACCA
This sequence comes from Notolabrus celidotus, assembly GCF_009762535.1. NCBI lineage: Eukaryota > Metazoa > Chordata > Actinopteri > Labriformes > Labridae > Notolabrus > Notolabrus celidotus. The sequence continues at coordinate 38,155,503 of NC_048278.1, forward strand.
TCATTAAATATCTGATGAGGATATTTTGAAATCTTAATAAAAACTAAACTAGTTTGCATTCCCAGGAACTCCCTCTGTGTTTCAACAGCTGTGTAAACTCCACAAACACTGACACGTTCAGCTGAAGGTCTCCAGTTTACAGGGTCACTTTTAAAACCGGAACACCGGGAGAGACACATTCACGGTGGGTTTAGAGAAGACTAAATTTTGCCTTTATTTGATAGGACAGCTGAAGAGAGACAGAAACAGTTAGGGGTAGAGAGTGAGGGAAGGTCTCTAGGAAAGAAGCGTACTCTTCAAACTTAGTTGGTTCTGGTATAATTTGCAGCAGCCCAACAGTGTAGGAGGACCTGAGAGTGTTGTGTCCCGCTGACTCCACCTTGTAAATGTGCTTTGATAACAGAGGAATGCCAAACAGGTGGCAGAGAAGCGCTACACGGACGCCCTGCACGGATGTGACGTGACTGAAGAGTTCATCAGCAGCAAGGCGGGAAAATCCGGATCCACACTCAAAGACTCATCATCGTCCAGCAGAAGACCGAGGTAAAGACTATCATCTCTCTCTCTCTCTCTTCATCTCCCTCTATCCCTCTCTCCAACACGGTCTCAGCAGATGTGTGTCTAACATGAGTCTGGTCCTGCTGGAGGTTTCTGCCTGTTAAAGGAAGTTTGTCCTCTCCACTGTAACTTGCTAAATGCTGCAAAGTGCTCTGCTCATGGTGGATAAGGAGGAGATCAGACTGAGTCCTGTCTGGAAGATGGGACTGGATCTAATCCTGTCTTGATGTTGGGTCTGCATGGTTGACTTTACACTTACGTTAGTCGGTCACCTACACACCTGACAACACATCGACCCCCTGACCCCTCCCCCAAACGACGCCTTTTGTTTTTGTCAGAGTGACGTCATGTTTGCGGTCTTGTGTTCTTCTTTTCAGTGACCAAGATGAGACAGATGCTGGACACGAACCTGTCCTCTACAGGAAAGTCTTCTTGGATGACGAAGACTCAGAGGAAGATCCGAAGGAAAGGGAAGGAGGGAGTGACGAGGCGTCGTCGCACTACCGTGACCGAGAGGACGCCGGCAGTCCGCACTCAGACCGGGACGACCGCAGAGAGGATCGACGCTACTCAGACGACAGTTACCACTACTCGGACGATCACGAGAACTACTCAGAGGACAGCGAGCACGACGTCGACACCAAACAGCAGGAAGCAGGGGAGTGATGTCACCTTACAGCGTGATGAAGAAGAGGAAGCCTTTTATTCCAATCATGACTAGATGTTATGTTTTATTGTAAATATTGTGCACATAAGGATGTTTAATAGGATATTTTTAACCTCAGGTGTCGTTAGGTTTCAACATTATTTTGCATTACGACTGACAGGTGTGCGGTTGCATGTCATTATGTGATCACTGAACTGTTACTAGGAAAAGCACAGATTGAGTCATCATTAATGATTTTGTTTTTCACATGTGCTTTTTTTTTCACCATCACGAAAATGTCTTCCATCAAAGTTTGATAATCATGAAGGGGCAATGTAAATACAGCAATGATACTTCTGTTCCATCCATCCATCCAGCCATCCATCCATCCATCCATCCATCCATCCATCCATCCATCCATCCATCCATCCATCCATCCATCCATCCAACCAACCATCCATCCATCATCCATCCATCCATCCATCCATCCATCCATCCATCCATCCACCAACCATCCATCCATCCATCCATCCATCCATCCATCCATCCATCCATCCATCCATCGAACCATCCATCAATCCATCCAACCAACCATCCATCCATCCATCAATCCATCGAACCATGCATCCATCCACCCATCCATCTGTCCATCCAACAAACCATCTATCCATTGAACCATCCATCCATCCATCCATCCATTGATCCATCCATCCATCCATCACAGCTAGAAGGTTCCTGGTTTGAATCCCCGGCTGGGCAGGTCCCTGTTCGGTGTGGAGTTTGCATGTTCTCCTTGTGCATGCGTTGGTTCTCTCTGGTTACTCCGGCTTCCTCCCACAATCCAAAAACATGCTCACCAGGTTGATTGATCACTCTAAATTGGTGTGTGTGTGTGAATGGTTGTCTGTCTCTGGCGACCTGTCCAGGGTGTACCCTGCCTTCCGCCTGAAGCCAGCTGGGATAGGCTCCAGCCCCCATGTGACCCATAAGCTGTCAAGATACTGGATGGATGGATGGGACATTCAACTTTAGTGAAACTTAGCTGTGAACTAGCATTTTATTCATGGTATATTTAGTCAAAATGATCATGTTCATGTCATTAAAGCATCTACAATAAAGCCACATATTCAAAAACCTTATTTTATTTGACTTTCTTTGATTAAAATCTCAGTTTGAGGCCTGTTTTATATTTAACTCTAGTCAGAGGTCAACCTGGAGCCCCAGCAGAGGGAGGGAGCTGAGTCAGAGTGACAGCCGCACCCAGCCTATGTCACCGAATGACGTCAGCGGCAGCTCAGCCAATCAGAGGCGGAGTGGGCGGGTACATAGTCCAAATTTTACGCGGCGCGCGATGGGCCGAAGCACCGAGAATGAATATCCCGGTCTCAACCGGTTTGAACCGGTCCGGGTCTGAAGCATGAGCTTAGGGGCAGAGCAGCACTCTCACAGCACGCAGTAAAACCCCTCTGCTGGTTCACAGAGACCACGGACACAGGCTGAAATATAACCCGACTTTAGGGATTATGAGCCGGGACACATCTCTGATTGTGACTCCTGGAACTTCTGCTATTAGCCTAGCTTACGTTAGCAACGCAGAATTATCATTGACTTTCCATTAGCATGCTAAGCTGCTAACAATGCAGTGAGCTGTGATCTCTGAGGATCCAGAGAGAGAAATGTGGAGCTGCTCGAAGACAGGAGACTTCAGACTGAGGGACTCGAAGGACAGGGTTTGATTCTGGGACCATTAGAGAGACCCCTGGAGGGGAGCGGAGAGATCTGTGGGTGTCAAACAGGAAGCTAACGTTAGCATAGCACAGGTTAGCATCGGGGTTTGTGCCATGAGATAATACCCAACAGTTTCTCTAAAGGCGCTGCAGGGACTCAGAATCCGGATCAGACCGACTAGCTGAGAGCTAGACTATACTGGTTTTCAACGAGTGGAGCAGACACACAAGGTAAGCTCGATCCACAGTCACTCACCCAGCGTGGGCTAGCGTTAGCATCCCCCTCAGAGAGGCTGGTTCTTTATCATGGAGCTAACTAACGGTTAATCGACTCTGTGCCGTCGGTTAGGGGGGATAACTACCGGTTAACCGACTCTGTACGGCCGGTTAGGGGGGCTACACTCCTCCATCTGTGGTAACCTGGAGCTCGCAGGTTGAATTGTCCTCAATAGTCTGATTACAGGCTAACAGACGGGCTGTGGCGAGTGCAGCATTTACTCAGCCAGCAGGGGGCGCTGCTTCATACTGGACCAGTTCAGGATCTGTTTCAAAGGGTGTCATAATGTGACCACGAGGACTGCACTGACACATTTTGGACTCAGCTAGAGGAACTCACTGCTGCCAAACCTAAACTGAAACTAACCCTGATTATGACTCCTTAAATCAGCCCTCTGTTGTTATTTACTTTAGTAAACACTGAAGGGTCTTCTTAATGACCTGATTGGTCCTTTACTTTTTAAATTAGTGATCACAGGTGCAGAAAAGAAAGAAGAACATCATGAAAAAGTTCTCAGGGGTTCCCAAAGTGTGGGTCAGGACCCCCTGGCGGGTCGCAAGACACAAATGTGGGGTTGCCTAATTTATTCCAGAATGTTTTTATTTTAATAGATATTGTAAAAGCATAGACACACATAGTAGAACATGTAGTTAAATTCCTGCAAATGAAGAAATATAAATAGGTTTCTATCTTTCTTTGTTGCCAGATAAACAATACTTCTTCCTCCTACCTTCCTCCCTGGATTTGAGTCATTTTTAATTAAAGCAACACTGATTTTTTACTATTATTGGACAACTACAATTCCAGTGTTTATATTTCCAATTGAAACTAGAGCAAAGACAACATCATAAATTGTGACACAAAGAAAAAACGTGCAATGCAAAATAAAATGCACATTTTAAATAAGATCAGGGGTTGATGCAAGATGTACAATGTTTTTATTATTTTTTTAGATAATTTAAATTGTATTTTACCCATTATTGTCAAAAATATCAACCAAAATAGTACAAATTTAGTTAAAACCATGTAAATAAAAAAATTACATTTGTTGTCTGCCTTCCTTTGTTGCCAGATAACTCAAAAATTAAATAAATAAATAATACTCCACCAAGGAGCTTCTTTTGTTTTTAGGAGTGTATTTAAGGAGTACTTTCCTCCCTGGGTTTGAGTAACTTTTGATCATAACAACACATATTTTCACTATTATTGTACGACCACAAGTCTAGAAAGTTTGGATGCTGTGTAAAACGTTGATTAAGTCATAATTTAATTGTTTGAAAGTCCTTTGAATAATATTTCTAATTTAAACTAGAGCAAAGACAACATCATAAATTATGACACAAAGAAAAAATATGCAATGCAATATAAAATGCAAATTTTAAATTAGATCAGGCGTTCCCTCAAGAATGTTTTTATTTTTTTATATCTAAAATTTAAAGTATTTTGCCCATTATTGTAAAAAAATATCTACAAAAAAGTAAAACATTTTAGATAAAACCTTTCAAATAAAAAAAATGTAATTAGTTTTCTGTCTTTCTTTGTTGCCAAATTTCTGTGCAAAGTTAAAAACACAATCAATAAAAACACATTAGTTAAAAAAAGAGTAGATATTGAAAATGCAATAGATAGCAAAAAAAAAAAAGACACAATAAATCAAAGCAAAATAAAATGTTAGGATGTCTGGTGTGTTTTTAGCAAAGATTTAAAACTCTCAATGGTCGAAGACAGAGACTACATGAAGATGAGTTAAATGTCTGTAGAGTATGAATTAACATTTATTCATTTCGAGGGACAGTGGGGGCTGAAAAGCTTGGTTTAAGAAAGTGGATATTAACACAAAATGAAATATTTCAAGCATTTTTCTATTTTAACATGAAATAAAATGGCCTAGAGCTCAAAAATATATATTAAAAACATCTCAAAATAATGAAATATTTAATTAGAGCTTGATTAAATCAACACTTAAACAGAATGAGTATTTTTGGGGTGCCATGTCTTCTTCTGATCTTGGTCCATCAAGTCCAGAGTCAACACTTCATGCTTTATCTACTGATAAGCTTCATGTAGACGCTGACTTCCTGTCTCAGCAGGACGTTGCACCTGCCCACAGCGCCAAAACTTTCACCAGCACCATAATCATCAAAATTGAAACCAATTTTTTTTGCACCTGTGTGTTTATATTTGGTGTTAAAGCATGCTGCTGTGCCTGATGTGTGACTGATTCCTCCTCCTCTCCCCTCAGAAGCTCTATGCCAGCAGAAATGACGATGTTGGCCGATCACCCAGCCAGACAGCTGCTGGACTTCAGTCAAAAGCTTGACATCACCCTGTTGGACAATGTCGTCAACTCCATGTACCACGACATTGGATCCCAGGTGAGGACGGCTGCTTTGAGTATCAGGGGTTAAATATGATGCCAAGCTTAACCATAAAGCTAATAGAGGTGCTTGTGTTATTAACTCAGGGGAAATATACCTGAAGTTGATCTTTAAACTTTAAATTTCATGGCATACAAAGGCTTCTCTGTGTTTCTCTTTCAGCAACGGATGGCCCAGGAAGTCCTCACCAACCTCAAGGACCATCCAGACGCCTGGACCAGGGTGGACACCATCCTGGAGTTCTCCCAGAACATGAAAACTAAAGTACGTACCAGCAGCCTCGGCTGCTTGCTGTCAGTCCGCCAGAGTCGGTGTGATAATGTGAGCTGATGTTTATCACTTCATCTTCATCAGGCTGAGGCTTTCAGAGCTCTGAGCTTTCACTCTGGTTCTCTGTATTCACAGGATTTCCTCCTGCTAATGGGAGCTTACTGTGATTTAAATCTGAGCTGATCTGCAGGAATAGGATTTTTACATATTTGCTGCCTCCTTGATGCGAGCTGTTTGTGGTTGAGGGGGCGTTATTGCTTGTTGATTGTCGTTCAAAGTTTTGGTGGTGCTTTAAATGTTTTGTCTTTCTGTATTAATTCATTTATGACAGCTTGTAGATACTCTTTCAATCAGGGCTGCAACTGGTGATGATTTTCACTTTATAATAATCTGCCCCTTTTTTAATTAAACAGTTAATCCTCTACTCTTAAAAATGTAAAATATGTCTGCAAAATGTTTATTTCTTCCACTTCTTTATTCATCATTCACCTCTTTCACAACTGAGACTACAATGGATTATGAGGGCCTCAGTAATATAAACAGAAAGTTGAGATTTCGGGATAAAAGTCTAAATTGTACGACAAAACAGGCGTAATATAACAAGAATAAAAGTCTCAATGTAACTACAATTGAGGTGTCTAGAATAAAGGCATAATGGCGTAGTGTTCCAAGAATACAGTAATAATCTCATGAGAATACAGGAATAATGCTACTAGAATAAAGACGTAATGTACGAGAATAAATGCGTCATGCTGTTAGAATAAATCCGTATTGTTACAGGAATAAATGTGTAATATTAAGGAAATAAAGGCTTAATGTTACTAGAATAAAGTAAGCTTTCAAGAATTATCTTACAAAATTAAAGGCGTAATGTTATAAGAATAAATCAGTAATACTACAGGAATAAATGCGCAATGTTACGAGACTTAAAGGTGACATATCATGCAAAATTGACTTTTTAATGGTTCTCTACCTGAAATCTGTGTCCCTGTCTACAAACCCCCCGAGAATGAAAAGACTCCATTCTGCCCCTGTTCTGATTTCTCCACCTTTCTGTAAATGTGTGTGAAACCAGCCGTTTCAGACTTCAGTGTTTTTGTTACGTAACAACAATATCCGGTCTGTAACAGGAAGTCAGAGCTCGGAGCTTGTTCAGCCCATAGACTGTATAAAATACAACTCAACCCCTCCTCTGTTTTTCATTCCCTGCACACATGTGTGCTAACAAGGAGCTTAGGAGGGAGGCATGCTAGTTGTAGGCTGTCTTAATAAACACAAAGGTCGGTTTTACTCCCCACGTCTGCAGATTTGAAGATCTAGTGGATGATTTTTATTTATCATGGATAAGTGCTAGCGCTAATTGGCATAGCCACATAGCTACATGTTCATAGCTGTAGCTGTAGCTGTGTACCAAGACACACGTCGACATGCTGACAAATAAAACAACAAGAAACACTAAATCTGTGACCAATGGTTCAGAAAGGTCCTGCTGCAGGCGCCTCTCCGTCAGGATCAGATTCAGAGGGTTGAAGTAACGCGGGTCTCTGAGCAGCCGTGTATATTCAGCCAACATGTAAACATTAGATCAACGTGCTGGAGAGCCGAGGCCACACCCACTTCCTGAGGGGGCGTGGTCAGAGAGAAAACAGAGTGTTCTGAGGAGGACTGAAGAAGAGGGTTTTTCAGGCAGACCAGAATCTGATTTCAAAGTGTTTTTTTGAGCATAAACTTTAAAGACATGTTTTGGGGACCTCTTAGACCAATATATGTTGATGAAAAAAGCGTGATATGTCCCCTTTAATGTGCAGTGTTACGAGAATAAAGGAATAATTTTAGTAGCATAAATGCGCAATTTTACGCGAAAAAAAGGAATAATGTTATAAGAATAAATCTGGAATGCTACAGGAATAAATTCACAATGTTAGTAGAATAAAGGAATAATCTTAGGAGAATAAATGTGCAATGTTATCAGGAAAAATGGCGTAATGTTTCAAGAACACAGTCGAAATGTAACGAGAATAAAGCTGTTATGTTAAGAACATAATGGAATAATGTTAGTAGAAAAATATAGTGTAATTTTACAAAAAAAATTTTTGAATTTAATGAGAATAAAGGCTTAATGTTTCAGGAATAAGTGTGTAATGTTAGGAGAGCACAGACGTACAGTCTGGCTGATGTTGTGATTTCCTCGTATATGAAGTCAAAGCCTTGATAAGATAAGATCCTCCTTTATTCGTCCCACAACGGGGAAATTCATGGAGTTACAGCAGCAAACAAGAAGGTGTACAGAACAAGAATTTAACAAGAATATAAATAGAAAAGAAATGTCCATTAGAGACGACAGCTTGGACATAATCCTCCTGTCAGCCACCACCTCCACAGGGTCCAGGACTGAGCTGGCCTTCTTCAGTATAATAGTAATACAGATCAGTCTGTGTTTGTTGCTCCTTGGTCACTCATTTAGACGTGACCTTGATTGTTCAGTAAAAGTATTTGACATGTGTCTCTAATGTGTCTCTCTTCCTCCTCCTCAGTATTACGCGCTGCAGATTCTGGAGACAGTCATCAAAACACGCTGGAAGATTCTCCCCAGAAATCAGTGTGAAGGTCGGTTCAGACGACTCTGAAGACGCTCTTCATCTCAGACGTGTTGTTCTGGAAACTCTTCATCCTCCAATAAAACATTTTGATTTTGTTTCAGGGATCAAGAAATATGTCGTCGGTTTGATCATTAAGACGTCTTCTGATCCTGCAAACATGGAGGTGAGGCTGAATCATCTGAAGACACTGCCCTTTAAATAAACTCTGCAGAGCTCTGTATCGATCTCACTTCTCTTATCTTCTTTCACAGAAGGAGGGAGTGTACATCTCCAAACTCAACATGATCCTCGTACAGGTAGATACACGTCTGAAAACATGATCACAGTCAAACCTGATGTGATGATGATTAAGTCGCTGAGCTCTCCCTCTCTGGTCTGGTTTTTAGATCCTGAAGCAGGAGTGGCCCAAACACTGGCCCACCTTCATCAGCGACATCGTGGGAGCGAGTCGGACGAGCGAGAGCCTCTGTCAGAACAACATGATCATCCTCAAGCTGCTCAGCGAGGAGGTGTTCGACTTCTCCAGCGGACAGATGACCCAGGTCAAGGCCAAGCACCTCAAAGACAGGTACGACTAAAGGAGGAGGTCCCTCTGAAGAAATCCAGACTGTCACAGTTTGTGTTCATCATACCAACATGTCCGTATCATAGACTGTAGAGATAATGGACGTAGTCTCTGGGATGTCACCCATCTGTTTCTGAGCCATACTGGAAATGTTGAACTCAACATAACTTCTGTCGAGCGAGTGTGACGTAAAGAGGCGGGGCTTTGAGCCTCCTCGCTAACAGCTACAGTGTTCCCGCCTGTCAATCAAGTCAGCTGAGCCTCTCATAAAGGGAAACTCGTAATCTTAATATCTTCGAAATTACCGTGTTATGAATAATTTCGATTCTCACAGCCAGAAGTTGACGCTTTTTTCCTCTTTTTTTAAAGTGATATTTTGGGGCTTTTGTGCCTTTTATGATAAAACAGCTGAAGAGAGACAGGAAATGTGGGGAGCAGAGAGGAGGGAGGACATACTGGACATGGTCGCGGCCGGGAGTCCAACCGGCGTTCAATCAATCAATCAATCAATCAATCAATCAATCTTTATTTGTATAGCGCCAAATCACAACAAACGTTATCTCAAGACGCTTTTACAAACATAGGAGGTCTAGACCACTCTATGTCAAATTATGAACAGAGACCCAACACCAAGACAGGATAAGACTCAGTCTGACCCCACCTTAATCCACCATGAGCATTGCACATCGCAGTATTTAGCTAGTTACAGTGGTGAGGAAAAACTTCCTTTAACAGGCAGAAACCTCCAGCAGGACCAGACTCATGTCAGACAGCCATCATGCCTGAGACTGAGTTGGGTCTGGAAAGACAGATAGAGGGGAGTAAAAGAGAGAGAGGTGATAGTGATGAGACGAGTCGTAGAAGCTGTTGCCGCTGGAGTCCAGCACGTCCGTATCAGCTGGAGTCCAGCACGTCCGCAGCAGGAGGACGTCTACGGCAGCTCAGAGGAATCTACGAGACAAGGGAGCTCAGGGACTCCAGAAAGGTCTATGGTTAGTAACTTTAATGGGACAGGCAGAGTTAAAGTAAGTGATGAAGGGGTTGGGGGGAAGGGGGTGAGCTAGGATCCCAGTGTGTCAGTGTGCCAGTTCCCCCGGCAGTCTAGGCCTATAGTAGCATGACAAAAGCTGGTCCAAGCCTGATCCAGCTCTAACTATAAGCTTTATCAGAAAGGAAAGTTTTAAGTCTACTCTTAAAAGTAGAGAGGGTGTCTGCCTCCCGGACCCTGACTGGTAGATGATTCCAAAGGAGAGGGGCCTCGTTCTCTGCTACAAGGACTATAGCCTCTGTATGTGGGGCGCTTAGACCGCTAGGCCACGACACTACAGTTGTGCGGGGGCACTTCCGCTTCCCTGAAGGCTGATTTATACTTCTGCATCGAATCGACGGTGTAGCCTACATCGGAGGTCTGTGTAGCTCCCGTACCTACACAAAGGCCTACACCAAGCAGCAACCTCCAATCTCCAAAGATGAAGCCCAAACGGAAGTGTTATAAACTGGACCAGAAACACCGGAAACCACATAGACATGAATGGGAAGAAGCCGATCTTTGCAGCATTAATAAACATGTTTACAGCCTGGTTCAAAAAACGGCTTGGCCCTACAAAGCTAATCTCTCTATCAGCACACACTGTACGGGGGGGGGGATTTATTTCTAACGTGACGGTTCAGAAGATATTAAGATTATGAGTTTTTGCCCAAATAAGGACATGACTGACGTGACTCCCGGTTGGGAACACATAGCTGTTGGCTAAGAGGCTCAAACTCCGCCCCTTTACGCCACACTCTGCCTGGTTGAGTTCCGCATTTCCAATATGGCTGCCGCCGTCGATTGTCTTCAAAACAGCTCTCAGGAACAGACGGGTGACGTCACGGATACTACGTCCATATTTTATACAGACGATGGCCTACGCATATCTGACGTGTCCCTCCTCCACAATGTAACTACCCGTAGAATCAACGCGGACCGCAAGCTCTGTGATTGGTCCGCTCGGCGCATTGTATTTCCCGCACATCGTCCGTGTGTTTCATCTCCTCCTCTCTCTTCTTCATGTAATCATGTCTGTATGATAAACAGCAACATGTATCAGCTGTAGATTAACAGAACACGCTCTGAATCTCTGTGGAAAAGGAAACAGAGATCGTAGCGACCGGCTATCAGAGAGACCACACTGCCCTCAAGAGTTTCGCTGGAGTATTGCTGCACGACACGGACATATCGACGCACAAGTACGTGGAGCTCATGTCCGCGTCAGCCCCTGCTGCGTAGGGGAGACGCAGGAGTATAAATCAGCCTTAAGGGAAGCCTTAAGTGCCGTGAGACAACTGTCATAAGCTGATGAGAAGCGCTCCCAGATCAATAAACGCCCTCATTGACACGACCCTTAAGTCTCTGATAAAGCGATGTTGCTCTCTCAGGAGGGTCCAGTCCACAAGAGGACAGATTGAATGACTCTGTTTGTGTTTGCCCCCATCATTCCTCCTCTCCTGCTGACACAACCCTCACACTGTAGATGGACTGATTTAACCTCCTCCTCCAGACAAAGTTTGTCATGAAATCTCTTCCTCTGTGTTTCAGCATGTGTAACGAGTTCTCCCAGATCTTCCAGCTGTGTCAGTTTGTGATGGTAAGATGATGAGGTTGACTTCTTTTAAGCGTTTCAGCGTCTGTATTTCTGTCCATGATTAACCACCACATCTCTCTCTCCATCTTCTGTGCAGGAAAACTCCCAGAATGCACCTCTGGTTCACGCCACACTGGAGACTCTCCTCCGCTTCCTGAACTGGATTCCTTTAGGCTACATCTTTGAGACCAAGCTCATCAGCACGCTGGTCTACAAGGTAACGCGGCGTCTGATCTCAAACGTTAACGTGTCTCTGCAGAACAAACGTAAACAAACGTCTTCCCGTCCTTCAGTTCCTGAACGTTCCCATGTTCCGCAACGTGACGCTCAAGTGTCTGACGGAGATCGCCGGAGTGAGCGTCAACCAGTACGAGGAGCAGTTCGTCAACCTGTTTACCCTCACCATGTGCCAGCTCAAACAGGTACACACACACACACACACACACACACACACACACACACACACACACACACACACACACACACACACACACACACACTCTGCTGTGTGAGCTTTCAGAGAGCAAACAGAGAGTTTCGTTTTCAGAGATTCGGTGTGACCTTTACTCACGGTGAGGTGACGGAGCAGCTGAAGGCGTGGCTGATCACAGCTGCGACACGCCGTCATGTTTACTTTACTGACTGACATGTCACGGCTCAGCCTGAGGTGGAGATAAGACTGACAGCAGTTTAGAGGAGTTGTTGTTTCTGAGTGTAAACAGACGGACGTTTGTTTCCCTGTGTGTGTTTGATCTGTTGGTCAGTTTAGTTTGACAGGAAGTGTTTTTAAAGAATCAGAGAGAGAGAATAAAAGAGAGAGATTTCTCAAATCCCAAGCCCTTGTGGATCAACCTGCTGACCTCGTTAGCTCTCAGAAGATGATTCATAATCGACCGTCAATTTAACACGCTTTGAAATACTTCAGATCCTGATAAGTGTGAAAGTGAATGTTGTCTTTTCGGGGACGATATTTATATTTTAAAATAATTGTTTATAGGCATTGAAACCTCTCACGGTCTACTTCAGTGTTTTTGTTACTTCCAATTCCATATGTTTTTTTATTGTAAGTAGCAGTAATGGTATTTAATTATTTAATAGTGCATATTTTATTATTACTATTATTATGCAATATTTAAAATAGTATTTTATTATTCTTATTGTTCCTATATGTAATAATATTTCATTATTTAATATTGTTTATTTATTACCTAACTATTTAAAACTGCATATTTGATTGTTCTAATAATCATTTTGATGTATTTATTTAATACATGTATTTATTTCAATATTAAATTTTTTTTTTATTATTATTAGTTACTGTATGAAGTATTTAATTATTTGATATTGCATATTTATTACTTAATTATTTAAAATTGCATATTTCATTATTAATATTTTGATTTATTTAATTTTTTTTAATTTAAAAATTGCATATAATGATATTTTTAGTCATAGTAATTGAATGTAATTATTTAATATTGCCTTTTTTATTATAACAATATTTAAAATAGTATATTTTATTATTCTTATTGTTACTATATATAATATTATTTCATTATTTGATATTGCATATTTATTTAAAACTGCATGTTTTCTTATTATTTTATGTTTTTATTTAACTTTTTTTTTTTTTTTTTAACTTTGTTTTGAGTTTTCACAAAACCAAAAAAATAGTGACAATTTTTACTTACTTACTTACCAGCTATGTAATATAGAAAGTGAAATAGATATTTAAAATTAAATTAAAGTTATAAGAATATAAATAAAAATCGGCACGTGACTTTAAAAAATACATATAAAATAGAAATACATAGACGATTGAAAAAAAGCTTGATCATAAAATGCAATTAAAGGTCATCAATGTTCTTTGTTCCCTCGTGACCCCTGAGGTCATCATGAGGTTTATTAAAGACAGCTTCAGTTAATCTACAGCATGAGTACATGAAACACAGAGACCTGTTCAGACCGGTGGGCTGACTCTCTGCAGACCAGCTGACTGAAGCATGTCGGGGTTCCTCTGTCTCAGATGAAACAGTGATCCTGGGTGGTCTCATGCCTCGCTGCTTCAACCCTCTTCATGTTCAGAGTTGAAACTAAACATGTAAAGGATGTAATTAAGGCCGAGCGTTCAGGACACGCTGAAGTCTGTAAATAAATAAAGCTGAGCTTGTTTTGTCGTCCGGGTCTAGATGCTGCCTTTGAACACCAACATCAGACTGGCCTACTCCAACGGGAAGGACGACGAGCAGAACTTCATCCAGAACCTGAGCCTGTTCCTCTGCACCTTCCTCAAAGAGCACGGCCAGCTCATCGAGAAGAGGCCCAACCTGCGGGAGACCCTCATGGAGGTGAGGAGGTCCACAGGGTCCCAAACCTGGACCAGATTTATTACAGAGATCTAAACATGATATTATGTTCCCCTCAGCCGGTCTTTTTAATCATTTCCACCTCTGCTGCTGATGAAAGAACCCTCCCCCTCCCCCTCTCCCTCAGCTCCTCCGGCCTCTCCTTCCTTCTCATGTGGCGCGCTGATTACACCTTCACAGTGACACACAGGTGGAGGCCATTAGAGCGTCCGCCTGTCCGTCTGTCCGCCTGTTAGTGAGCTTTGTGTCTGTGTCTCCTCAGGCTCTGCACTTCATGCTGCTGGTGTCGGAGGTGGAGGAGACGGAGATCTTTAAGATCTGTCTGGAGTACTGGAACCACCTGGCAGCAGAGCTCTACAGAGAGAGTCCTTTCTCCACCTCCAGCACCCCGCTGCTGTCTGACGTCCCCCCACGCAGACACCTCTACCTGCCCGTGCTCTCACAGGTACGCCTGCTGAACGAGATACACACTTAATAACAATCAGAGGATCAGAGGGCTGAAACCTCAACTCTCAACTCATCTTTATTTATAGAACATTTATATTTATAACACCTTTCATACATTCAAGCATGCAGCTCAAAGTGCTTCATGAAATAACAGAGAGAGACAGAAAATAACAGCAACAGGTAAAATAATAAAAGACTAAACCAAGATAAAGGATGGTAATAGGAAATACTTAAGAATACAATATTTATTTTTTAAATAAAATGAAATAATTCTACTTAATTGTTATTTTTTAGTTTTAAGTAAAATCAGAAAAATATGGTCAGATTAATAAAATAAAAATTAATAATCATAACAAAAAAATCAATGAACTAAGATCAGATAAATAACAGTAAATAAATAAATACAATAAAATCCTCACAATTAGATACATAACAGAAAAAAATAAAATACAAAATAACAGAAATAATATAAATAAAATAAGATAAATATACAACAGAATAAATAATTAAAATACAAAATAATAATAAATTAAAATCAATCATTATAATAAAATCTATAAAGTAATATCAGATAAATAACACACACAAAAAAAATTACATAACAAAGATGATAAATCAATTTTAAAAAAATCATTCCAATAAGATCAGAGAAAAACTCAAATAAAATATGAAATAATAAAACAAATTATTATAAAATCCATAAAATAAAAACATTATTAGAATATATACAAAAAAACAAGAAATCAATAAAACCAAATTATTACAATAAAATAAATAAATAATATCAGATAAATTCCAGAAAAATTCTACATGAACAAATAAATGAATGGTAAATAAATGTAATCAAATGTTAAAACAATGTTAATAACAGCAGTTAAGGTTATAATACAGCCCAATGCTAAATATAAATGACTCCAAGTTAAAGCCAGATTAAAAAGTTCAGTCTTTAGTTTCTTTTAAAAACAGAGAGCTCGCTGTTTCTACGTCCAGAGGTCAGAGTTCAGAGTTCAGGGAATAAAAACAGAAAGCTCTCTGGCTGTGTAACTTCATGCTTCAGATCAGGAGGTTAGTCAGTTCACTCAGAGGCTGACACAGAACCTCACACCCTCCTCCTCTTCCTCCTCTTCTTCTGGTAGGTGCGTTTGCTGATGGTGAGTCGCATGGCCAAACCAGAGGAGGTTCTGGTGGTGGAGAACGATCAGGGCGAGGTGGTCCGGGAGTTCATGAAGGACACGGACGCCATCAACCTTTACAAGAACATGAGAGAGACTCTGGGTACGTTAGTGTGACCGCCTGATTCACACTTTAACATTTCTACTTTTATAGTTTATCTTTACAATGTCCCTTTCTCCTGTTTGTCTTCAGTCTACCTGACCCATCTGGACTACGCCGACACCGAACGCATCATGACGGAGAAGCTCCACAACCAGGTGAACGGCACCGAGTGGTCGTGGAGGAACCTCAACATGCTCTGCTGGGCCATCGGATCCATCAGCGGGGCGATGCACGAGGAGGACGAGAAGAGGTTCCTGGTCACCGTCATCAAGGTGGGTCACGAACGCCAGAGGGTGTAATGACATCATCACGCAGGTTCAGTCTAGAGATGTGAAGTTATTCGGTGTAGTACCAGGAACTAAATGGTTCCTGTGGCTCATTGTTGGCCATGTTTGTATGCAGTCCTGAAATCCTGTGAAGGTTATGCAAATCAGGCAAGAGACGTATGGAGAAGCAATAAAAGGAAGTGCACTACACCTCCAGACCAGTAGAGGGCAGTAACAGAGAGACCACAGTTAGCCTGTTAGCATGAGGGAGATTACTCTTGTGCTGTTTTTGATCGAGCTTTATTGCAAAACTTAGAAAGAGACGAACTCTAGAGGACCTGGTCTGCAGGCTACACTCTGTGTCAGAAGTCCTCCGGGACCATGATCTGACTCAATTTGAGCTTTGCTACAGTAAACCGGTTTGTTTCTGAGCGGCGTTTTCCCCTCTGATGGGACCGACGCTAGAGACACTGGGACACATAATTATTTACATCCTCTGATTCTCTACAGAACTCCACAGATCATGATTACCTTTAAGTTTAAACAAACAGTCGTGTGAAAAGGTGAGGAATCTTTGCCAGAGCTAAATGTGAAAGTCCAGAGTTCACCAGTCATGTAGACTTTGTTGGAGTCCCCAAGCGTACGTCAGTCTTTAGCCCCGCCTCCTCTCAGCTTATGTAACGATGACATCTTGAACAGTTTAAGAAGTATGAGTGAACTTAGAGAGCTTAGTCCATGCAGAGAGTGGTTTTAACTTCTGGGTCTTAGCCCTAAGCCTTCCTGACGTGCACCTCTTCAAAAGAGTATCTAAAGTTGCTTTTCAACTAGGAACTTTTGGTGCCAGGTACCAAATAGTTCCTGTGGCCCATTGTTGTCTGAATCAAGGCCTGAAGTCCTGTGAAGATGATGCAAATCAGGCAGGAGACGTATGGAGAAGCAATAAAAGAAACTGCACTACAACTCCAGACCAGTAGAGGGCAGTAAGAGAGAGGCCACAGTTAGCATGAGGGAGGTTACTCTTGAGCTGTTTTTGATCGTGCTTTATTACAAAACTTGGAAGAAGACCAGCTCTAGAGACAACAGGGATTCAAAACATCTGAAACACTCGACTTAAAGCAAGAAGACAGATTTAAAAGCCGGTGTTCCAGTTTAAATTGCGACCCTGTTAACTGGAGACTCTCAGCCGGATGCATCCCTCATAAACGTCTTTAGACCATCATTAAATATCTGATGAGGATATTTTGAAATCTTAATAAAAACTAAACTAGTTTGCATTCCCAGGAACTCCCTCTGTGTTTCAACAGCTGTGTAAACTCCACAAACACTGACACGTTCAGCTGAAGGTCTCCAGTTTACAGGGTCACTTTTAAAACCGGAACACCGGGAGCTGATAGAGATGCATTCACACTATCAGGCTCAGAGAAGAGCGATGTTCAGGAGTTATTAAACCAAGTGAATCACAGGTGTGTGTGATGTTATTGTGAACACTGAGGGAACATTCAGCCCCCAAAAGTGACTGGACCTCTTGGGGGCTGGGCCTGCAATGCTGGACGTTTCAGGAACTAAATTTCAACCCTTGTTCCTGCTGTTTTAAGTTCCTCCAAAGGTTCCTGTGGTTGAAAAGCACCTTCAGTCTGAAGTTAAACCGTTGACGTGTTGTGTTCTCAGGATCTGCTCGGCTTGTGTGAGCAGAAAAGAGGGAAAGACAACAAAGCCATCATCGCCTCAAACATCATGTACATCGTGGGTCAGTATCCCCGGTTCCTCCGCGCTCACTGGAAGTTCCTGAAGACGGTGGTCAACAAGCTGTTTGAGTTCATGCACGGTGAGGACACGCTCGATGGGGTCTCAAACGCACCTTTCTTTATTTGATGGTTCAGAGACGTAAAGATGAAGAGTCCGGTGTTTCCTTTAAGATTAACACGTGAATATTCTGTCAGTGAGTGAGGCTCATCGTGACATCTCGAGGTTCTTCTTTGACGCAGAGACCCATGACGGCGTGCAGGACATGGCGTGTGACACCTTCATCAAGATCGCCCAGAAGTGCCGGCGTCATTTCGTGCAGGTGCAGGTGGGCGAGGTGATGCCCTTCATCGACGAGATCCTCAACAACATCAACACCATCATCTGCGACCTGCAGCCTCAGCAGGTGGGTCCCCGTGCCCGGGTTCATTATTCTGACATGCTTTCCCTGAAGGTCTGAGTCGAGCCCTGATCCGTGTCTCTGCAGGTTCACACGTTCTACGAGGCCGTCGGGTACATGATCGGGGCGCAGACGGACCAGGCGGTCCAGGAGCTCCTCATAGAGAAGTACATGCTGCTGCCCAACCAGGTGTGGGACAGCATCATCCAGCAGGCCACCAAGGTGAGGACTCTGATAGAGCAGACACACATGTATGGAAGGAGTTTGATTTGATTCCTCTGCTGACTTGTCCTCTCTCTGCCGCAGAACGTGGACATCCTGAAGGACGCGGAGACGGTGCGTCAGCTCGGCAGCATCCTGAAGACGAACGTCAGAGCCTGCAAAGCCGTCGGTCATCCCTTCGTCGTGCAGCTGGGACGGATCTACCTGGACATGCTGAACGTCTACAAGTGCCTGAGTGAAAACATCTCCTCGGCCGTCCAGAGCAACGGTTAGTGATTAAGAGTTCCGGGGGTCTTTTAGCTCTAGAGGACCTGGTCTGCAGGCTACACTCTGTGTCAGAAGTCCTCAGGGACCATGATCTGACTCAATTTGAGCTTTGCTACATTAAACCGGTTTGTCTCTGAGCGGCGTTTTCCCCTTTGATGGGACTGACGCTGGAGACACTGGGACACATATTTATTTAAATCCTCTGATTCTCTGCAGAACTCTACAAATCATGTTTATTTCAAGTTTAAACAAACAGTCGTGTGAAAAAGTGAGAAATCCTTTCGACCGCCGGCTGAAGTCCTGGGTAGATTGTGCAAATCAGGCCAGTGATGAAAAAAAGTAAATCCACTACACCACCAGACCTGTAGAGGGCAGTAAAACGAAGAGGAATGCCATTCATCACAGATGGAAAAAACAATGACGGAATGGTTTAGGAAAAAATTGAAGAAAAAAAAAATTTGAAATTTTTATTTTATTTTTTATTTTTTTTGGAAAATAAAAATTTGACAAATATATTATTTGAAAAAAAAAAACTTTGAAAAAAAAAATTTTATTTTTTTTTTTTTTTTTTTTTTTTAAATAAAAATTTGACCCCAAAAAAATGGAAAACAAAATTTGAAAAAAAAAATTGGACGAAGAAAAAATAACTAAAAATTTGACCCGGAGCCTGTCGAAAAAGTTAATTTTCCTCAAATTTGAAATTGTGCTCCAAAAGCAGAAAATCATGAAAAAAAAAGTGAAAATTTTGTGCCTGCGGTTAAAAACATGGAAAAAGCAATGAATGAATCAACACCAGTAGAGGGCAGTAACACAAAGAGGAATGCCATTCATCACAGATGACACCATAGAAGCAGACGGACAGGCAGGTATCATTATGAGCAACACAACAGTTAGCCTGTTAGCATGAAGAGACTCAGCTGGTCTGTTTTAGATGGTGCTATATTTCATCACGGATGGATTCACTGAATCAACACGTGAGAGGAGATAAGCGCGAGTAGCAAAGACGTTTCAACACGGCTTTAAAATCCTTTTGAACTCAAAAAGCCGTGATCGCAGAGATCGACCGGTGTTTTGGTTTAAACGGCGACCCTGCTAACTGGAGACTCTCAGCCGGATGCATCCCTCATAAACGTCTTTAGACCATCATTAAATATCTGATGAGGATATTTTGAAATCTTAATAAAAACTAAACTAGTTTGCATTCCCAGGAACTCCCTCTGTGTTTCAACAGCTGTGTGAACTCCACCATCCCCCCTAGCAGGGGCTTTTTAGGGGGGGAGATTATCTACCCCTCAACTAAATCTAGACCCTGGGTCCACCGGTGGAAACGCATGTAGTTCAGGGGTAAAGTTCCTCCACCTGAAGACTATCTGTGATGATTCCTGCAGGTGAGATGGTGACGAAGCAGCCTCTGATCAGGAGCATGAGGACGGTGAAGAGAGAGACCCTGAAGCTGATCTCAGGCTGGGTCAGCCGCTCCAACGACCCTCAGATGGTAAGACTCTCTGATGTTTCCTCTGCTGAGTCAGCGAACAGGAAACTCCTCAATCATGACATCACAGCCACTCCATGTTATTTTTCCAGGTGGGAGAGAACTTCGTGCCCCCCCTGCTGGAGGCCGTCCTCATCGACTACCAGAGGAACGTCCCGGCCGCCCGAGAGCCCGAGGTCCTCAGCACGATGGCGACCATCGTCAACAAGCTGGGAGTCCACATCACGGGGGAGATCCCCAAGATCTTCGACGCAGTCTTTGAGTGCACTTTGAACATGATCAACAAGGTCAGTCTAAGTCCACGAGTCACACGTTCATCAGAGGGAGACCATCATCCAGATCTAACCCCTCTCATGTGTCCCCGTGTCTTCAGGACTTTGAGGAATTCCCCGAACACAGAACTCATTTCTTCTACCTCCTACAAGCCGCCACCTCCCAGTGCTTCCCGGCCTTCCTGTCCATCGCCCCGGCTCAGTTCAAGCTGATCCTGGACTCCATCATCTGGGCCTTCAAGCACACCATGAGGAACGTGGCCGACACAGGTAAGATCCGGTCCCGTCTTCCAAACAGGACTCAGTCTGATCTCATCTTAATCCACCATGAGCAGAGCACTACTCAGGGACTCCAGAAAGGTCTATGGTTAGTAACTTTAATGGGACAGGAAGAGTTAAAGTGAGAGACAGGCAGAGAGAGGAGAGAGAGGGAAAGACAGGATCCCAGTGTGTCAGTCTAAGCCTATAGCAGCATAACTAAGACCTGGTCCAAGCCTGATCCAGCTCTAACTATAAGCTTTATCAAAAAGGAAAGTTTGAAGCCTACTCTTAAAAGTAGAGAGGGGGTCTGCCTCCCGGACCCTGACTGGTAGATGAGTCCAAAGGAGAGGAAAGGTTCTACCTCCCATACTACTTTTAGAGACTTCAGGTACGATGCTCAGGCCTGCATGTTGGGAGCTCTATGATCTCTGTTTAAATACTGTCGTGAGTTTCAGAGTCTCTCTCCTAACGAGTGTCTCCTGCTCTCCTAACGAGTGTCTCCTGGTCTCCTGCAGGTCTTCAGATCCTCTACACCCTCCTGCAGAACGTGTCTGGAGAGGAAGCAGCAGCACAGAGCTTCTACCAGACGTACTTCTGTGACGTCCTGCAGCACATCTTCTCCGTGGTCACGGACACCTCACACACTGCAGGTACGTGATCACTCGCCTGCTTCCCTTTGTTCCCCTTTGTTCCCCTTTGTTTGTTTTGGTCTCACCCTCTGCTCTCCGTCTGCAGGTCTGACCATGCACGCCACCATCCTGGCCTACATGTTCAACCTGGTGGAGGAGGGGAAGGTGAGCATCGCTCTGAACGCCGCCAGCTCAGCGAGCAACCAGGCGCACGTCCAGGAGTACATCGCCAACCTGCTGAAGACGGCCTTCCCTCACCTGCAGGAGTAAGTAGACCTCAGAGCTCCAGGTGGACCACAAAGGGAGGGAGGGGGTGTGGTCTCGTGTGTTTGATGCTAACGTAACGTCTCGTCCTCAGCGCCCAGGTGAAGGTGTTTGTAACGGGTCTGTTCAGCCTGAATCAGGACATCCCCGCCTTCAAGGAGCACCTGAGGGACTTCCTCGTGCAGATCAAGGTGAGAGAGAGGAGGTCCTCACGTTAGCACACACCACCGGTTCAGTCATGATGTCATCAGGACTCATACTTCACCTTGTTGACCCTGCAGCTAGCTTTAGAGTTAGCTGTCACCTCACAGCGTTCTGTCAGTGTCGCACTCGCTCTAGTCAGCACTCGTGTTTCCACAGGGAGCGCCGAGGCTCCGTCCCAGATACACGCCGAGGCTATTTTTAATAAGTCCTGCAGCGAGCTCACATCAAGCTGAGCAGAGAAGATCGACAGGAACACGTTCTGCTACATTTCAAAATAAAACACCACAAAGAGACTCCTGACTGTTCATCAGATTGATAAGATAAAGTCCATAGACTGAAAGAAACAATTTAAAATGTATGAATAAAAACATTTTAACAATAAAAAGAACTAAAATCAAGTATTTTTAAAATGAGAAAAATACATATAGATAATACAAAGTATAGATAAATTGAATAGATCAATAAACTTTAAAGAAATAATTAATAAATGATAATAAATCACAAATAATAATGAATTAATTAATAGTTTTAAAGAATGCACATAGATAGTGAGACCGTTAAGATCAATATACTTCAATTAAAAAATGATAAATACTAATATTTAAAAAAATACACAAATTGAAAAACAAAGATAAAAATAATTAAAAATGAAATAGATCAATAAACTTTAGATAAATAAATAATAATAATTAATCACAAACAATATTAATGAATTAATATTTTTAAAGAATGCACATAGATAATATCAATTAATAATATAATGATATAGATCTATAAAAGTTAAATAAATTCATTTATAATAAAAAAATATATTTTAAGATAATCTCTCAAAAAATAAATAAATAAGAATATTTGAAAATTCTACAAAAATTAAAGTACATAAAGATGATTGAAAAATAAAAATTAAATAGATAAATAAACTTTAAATAAATTAATAAAGAGATAATAATTAAAACAACATGATAGTTAGCTGTTCATTTTGTCTGTAGTTGATTAGAATGTATTTTTTAATGTTCAAAATATTTTAACCTGCAAAAATGATAAATCAGTAATGTAGTGTACTCGGCACGATACGGTACAAGCTCAAAGTCTTAGAATAAAATCCTAACCATCATAAAATCAGCCTCAGAAGTCTCTGTGAGAGTTGATGTTAGTGTGTTCTGAGAGTTGATGTTAGTGTGTTCTCTGAGAGTTGATGTTAGTGTGTTCTCTGAGAGTTGATGTTAGTGTGTTCTCTGTGAGTTGATGTTAGTGTGTTCTCTGAGAGTTGATGTTAGTGTGTTCTCTGAGAGTTGATGTCAGTGTGTTCTCTGAGAGTTGATGTTAGTGTGTTCTCTGAGAGTTGATGTCAGTGTGTTCTCTGAGAGTTGATGTTAGTGTGTTCTCTGAGAGTTGATGTTGGTGTGTTCTCTGAGAGTTGATGTCAGTGTGTTCTCTGAGAGTTGATGTCAGTGTGTTCTCTGTGAGTTGATGTTAGTGTGTTCTCTGAGAGTTGATGTTAGTGTGTTCTCTGAGAGTTGATGTCAGTGTGTTCTCTGAGAGTTGATGTCAGTGTGTTCTCTGTGAGTTGATGTTAGTGTGTTCTCTGAGAGTTGATGTTAGTGTGTTCTCTGAGAGTTGATGTTAGTGTGTTCTCTGAGAGTTGATGTCAGTGT